>NC_051158.1:123618372-123794448 GCF_013339745.2 Dermacentor silvarum | reverse complement strand
ATGCTTGACATGCGGGCCTTGTTTATGTACCATGCACCAAACAGCTAGCTGTTCGTTTTCCAGCATATCCGTCGTTTCGTCAGCAAGTACTGAGAGAAGCACCCTGAAGCGTTCACTTTTGCATCTAGGCGTCTTTGATAATTTCACCACAAATTTCTCTAATTTGGTTTCCTATCGGTTTTAAATACGATGATTACTGGGGCACTTCGAAATCGTTCTCAGATTCATTCTCCACAATCAGCTCGCATGCGAAGAAAGCATTCTGGAAATACCAATATTCGGCGGGTGTTTTGCTTAAATCCATAGGACCAATGTCCCTATCGCCACGGAGAGCCAGACCTTGCTGTCCGCAAAAAGAACTGTCTCAAATTTAATAGGCCGTTAACTTCTTCTTTTTCTCGTATTTTACTTTGCCTGCCTAGTCCAGCTGATTGATCGCTTCCTGAAAAGCTTCGAGAACATTATCAGATGCCAGCTGACAGTTACGGTGATATTTAATTTTCGTGTGTGTGGAAGATTGCGAGCGCGTGCTTCCATTCTGGAATGGCTGGGACACGCGTGTTCGAGTGCGTGCATTGGCCCAGTTTATAAAAACATTAACCCAGAAAGTTCCAGAATAAAAATCCGAAGCACGCCTTTGCAAATGTCAGTGCACCTTTGCGTCAAAAGTTTATGAGAACTTATACCCATCAAATTCGAAATTGAAATCCATGCGCTCCGTAGATTCCGGGGCCGCTGCGAGATGCCGACGACGTGCCCGCTCGCTATCTGAAAGCCTTTGAAACTTTGTGCTCGGCTGGGGCTCCTTATGGCATGTGACTCCAGGTGCATGGACGTTGCCACGAAGCCCAGCCCAAGTTCGCAATTTTAGCGCCGAAATGTATTATCGCGTATCAAAAAGACATTGTAGTCAAAATACAGAATGATTCCCGTCGCCGGTGGTTGTTTGGTCGGCGGTGCATGACAGCACGAAAAACTTTCGGGGGGGGGGGGGGGGGGTTGACGCCGCATCAGGCCCTCCCCCCCCCCCCCCACCCCTGCTGCGCCCCTGCCGGGGAGAATCGATGAGATTCGACGGTCTTTGCCGACCCGCTTGGTACGGCAAGTCCAGCATATTCGCTCTGGCAATTATTGACGGCAAATGGGAATTACGCTTCTCGGCCGCGGTCAGGTTAGCTACGAGTGGAGTCGCGGAACAGGTCGCCATAGCCCTGGCCATGACCAACCCTCTGGCACCTACGTTTTCACAGACTCACGAGGGCCATCAAAGCTTCTAATCGGGTAGCCTAGCCCGAGAAAGCTGCCTCCATTCTGAAAAGAGAACAAACCCTGGTAATCACGTCATTCTTGGTTTCCGCCCATATTGGGCGGACGTTCATCAGAAGATACCTAACCTCAACTAGCTTGGCCATGACCGTGCGCGAGATCTAACGCGCCGCGGCGGAAGGGAGGCCTTATGGGGACAGGATGAATTCCAGCGTAACGATCAGGAAATAACCTCTCACTATCGACTTAGCAGAAGGGCCTATCCTCTTTCTCACCCGCAGTTAGACAGGCCTCAGTAAATTACAATTACAATGCTCCAGATGGACTCAATCCCCTCGCGGGGCTTTCTCATCCATATCTCCACAGACATCGATTGAAGCTGTCCGGACTGTAATGGCATTTATTGCTCCTTAGCTAATATGCTCTGGCAATGCCCCGCGTTACCTAACGGCCCTCTATCTAGCGAAGACGTCTGGGAAGAGGCACTCCGGAGCCCATCGCTCCAGACACAACTACAGGCACTTCAGAGGGCTCAAGAAAGGGCTGGACATCACGGTATTCCTGCCCCGACTTGGACGCGGCCAGCGTCTTCCGCGGGTCCACGATAAGGCCCCCGCGGAAGCTCCTCAGTTCACTGTCTGTCTGTCTGTCTGTCGGTCGATCGGTCGGTCGGTCGGTATGTCTGTCTGTCTGTGAATTCGGCCCAAGAAGTCCAAAGCCCAGCTATAACGTTACTACCTTCCACAGCAGCACCCGCCGAATACAATTATACACTAGAACTGCTCAATGTACCTTGGAATGACAAATCAGACCGCGCCACAAAGGTTAAGCACACGCCATCGGCTATCAGTTGTGGCCTCTGGCCAATGGGCCGCAAAAGCGCGTTACAACGCTTACCCGCATCAGCTACAAACAGACACAATTACGTACGCAACACTGCTACCGGGAACCGCAATTTCGCCTCGGTTTAGGGAGGTGTTACTACTGCATGGCGGCTGCCCCCTTTCAGTGTGCATCATGCTAATTGGCAAACATTCTTGCACAGCTGCGAACTATTCGGCTTCGAAGCTAAAAGACCGTTCGCTGACCTACCGCGGTCAAGAAAAATGTAATAAGGTTAACTTCATAGAATACCTAAAAATAAACAAGTCGTAGTTAGCTCTAACAAGTTTACACGTAATCTTAAATGGACATCCCGGACACCGGAGGTTACATGCCCTTACCATAAACCTTCTGTTCTAGCTATACACATGCGCTTTAAACTGGCGTTGTTGAATGGTGCGCCGCTTTTCTGGAAGTCCAAAATGTAATTACGAGGAGAATGTACACCGATTTTTTTTTTACAAGAGTGGTCACTATTTTCTAAATGCTTTTTTTTGGGCGCTTGGTTGTGTGTTTATGTATTCAGGCCTAGGTGGTCTAATATAGCCAAGAAATTGCAATTATTTTTTTTTGAGGCATGTTGACAGTGCGTCCTTAACCTTCATTTATGATGTGTTCCTGGTCAAATCGACCCCACTGCTCATCTGCAATGACGCAGCAATGTTCGCTAACGGAGCTTAAACACCATTTACACCCAACTGCAACAAATGTGCGAATTCACTGTTCATCTGCCACCCATCCTGTTTTTACGTTTTCGTTAAGATATAATAGCTCAAGAAATATCTCCAGAGAAGGCAGTAAAATGCAACAAGTTTACTTTCAGGAAAACAACAAGTTAGTAGGCGCGCACTATTTTCCGCAGGATGAATCGTAGATCACGTATTTCGGTGACGTGCCACAATTCTCGTCGTAGATGAATTTGCAGCAGTCGTCGGGCTTTTGCATCGAATCGGCACGTCTCCAATAAGTGCATCCGTAACCTGAAAAGTTATAAGTATGAATACGCAAAAGTTAAAAAAAATGTGTGAACAAGTGAGTGGCGAAGCTCTCAAAGCGACTCTAGTTGAACGTGCGACAGATATCATTGTTTCTTTTTGGATATCAATTGTTTGGACTCTCCAGGTGAATTTACGACATTAGTGACGGTATTGTCATGATGTTTCGTATAAAAACCAAAGGCGATAAATTCGTGCCACACGCCGTATGCTGTAGGTACGAAGGAAAGCATGTGATGCGGAGGCTAGAAGGATGCTGGCTTCGTGCGGCGGTGTCATCTCGCAACGGGGGCAGCCAGGCAATATCTTCTGAGACTATATCAGGCGCAGAGGGGGGGGGGGGGGGGAGGGTGCTTCTACTCCGGCCATGGCTGCAGTTAGCTTATGTGGTAGTTACCTTCCGGTGAGGCTAGCCTACCCAACATAGCTGCTGGTTTCGTTCGCGCTTTTTTTCGCGTGTACATTCTCTTGATTTACAGACAGCCACAACGGACAGTGACACCATGTGACCTTACCTTACAAAACTATTGAATCCAACAAGCCAAGGATTAAGGGCTGCCTTGTCAAAGATCAAATATGGGCTAGCCTGTCTTAGCACATTATCCCGGTTTATCCCTATTTATACAACTTGGTATCGCTGAGGCATGGATTGGTGACGCAGTCGATGATGCATTGTAGTCGCCTTGCGAAATGTTCTCAGGGCTGGGGTAATATAGAAGAAAGGTGAGAAGGACTAAGGACGCTGAGCGTTGTGACACAAGCGACAGCAGCCCAATAAGGTCATTAACCCTTGTGAACTGTGGACAATTACCAAGTGAAAGAAAAAAAATGGTTGATATGGCAGGCCTCCTGCTTTCGGCGTGACACCGTCATTGTTTGAAATGCGACCACTCGGCCAGGCTGATTGGAACGCGCGCCAGAGGTTGGTGAACACTACCTCCTGTTGTCCCTAAGCGCGGAGATTCTTTGTAAAGAAATGTAATGCCAAGAACCGCTCTCCGTTTAGCACGTATTTTGAAATGGGCACCCTAAAAGACAACGTAATGGGTAATCTTTTGCGCCTTCGAAGAATTCTGCCACGACACTGTAATTAGGAGGTCGACAGCTCTCTGATAAACAAAAAAAATGATATATATTTTTGTGGCATTACGCCTTAAAAGTACTTTGATTGTTGTTTCTAATTAAAGTACTGCAAGTGATATTAAAAGGCGGGTTTCTACAATAAACTCCTAGCTTTAAATGCGTTCGGAACTTGGCAGTGGCTTCTCCAAGTTGCACATTCCTTTGTTGATATTATGAATAAGAAAGAGTACTGGCCATCCACAGCAACTGAGGAAGCTATGTATTCCTTATTCTCAGGGCCAACTTACAGGCATATGACATCACCGCGCGATACCTGCCAAATTGCTTCAGATTTTGCTTGTCTGTTAGGATACAGTATTTGCATTAGGAGATAGAGAGTGAGCTTTTAATGAAAAGGATCGCTCAGTGAACTAAGCAGGGGTAAGGGTCAATGGCGGGGTTCACAATGAAAAAAACTGTCAGCCCTTCCACTGGGATGGAGATGGAAGACCAGCGAAGCTGTACTATGGTGGGAATTATGCATTTCCAATTATGACTATTAGGATATAATTTTTTAATTGGTTATTCGAACTATTCAAGAATGAGAAATATATATGATCCGGTGGTTTTAATTTATTTAGTGACCACATGGACCATGGTGTCATGGTCACTACGGTACACCGCCATAGGGTGTACGGCAAAGGTTGGCATGTTCGTCATAAACACCTCACCAACGCCGCGCGCGCTCGGTGCGAACGCGGGCAATACGCCGCCGCCATCGACAACAGTTGCGCGCGCTGTTTGTGTGACCGCACACGACCGCTGTCAAACCGCTGGCTACGTGACGTAACTGCTAAACGCCGTTGTCGACAAATTTAGGGGAGAGGCGGGCGAGAGCCCAGAGAGAGTCGGTGGAAGAGTCCGGCAGGGCTGCACGCATGCGCCGCCGTGGGAGAGCGGGCACGCACACGCACAGTCTTGGGTGCCTCGATGCCCTGCTCGCCCATCGCTCCCCTTCCACTAGGAAGTCGCGCTCGCTCTCCGCGGTGCATTCGCTCCCCGCGAAAGCGCGCGTGCCTCGCCCTCACGCGCTTTCACCCGCACATACAGCATGCAGCCAATGAGAGTGTTTTTTTTTTCTATTTCTGAGCGCGACCATCGAAGAGTGAGCCCTTTAACAGCTTGGCTGTAAAAAAAAAAAAAACAAAAAAAAAACAAAAAAAAAACAAAAAGAAACATTCATAACCTGCCATTCAAGCCAGCCTCGCGCACAAACTCCCATAAAGAGTTGATAGTTTGCCGGGCATCGGCCTCTGGGGGTCGCGTGGTCCATGCCTCCAGTGAGTCATTGCGGCGTCCCTTGTGTTTGTCTCTTACTATCGCGAGAGCGGGACAGTCCCACAATAGATGCCTTACTGTCGGTCGAGCACCGATTTCACACGTACTGCACGTACTGCACGTCAGTTTACGAATTGTAGCCGTTGAGCTTGAAAGACGCATCCACTTGAAATCAATTTGGAATAAGCGCCGCAAAGTAACTATTTAGGAAGCTCATTAGCAGTAGTTTTTTATTAGTTCAATATGCGTTCCGATTTCTCGTGCAAGTAATGTCCGCCTCTAAAGAATCCAGCTCAAGGTCTAGAATTATGATGTCTGCCACAGGCGATTTTTTAAATTCCATAAATCTTAAAAATGATCATACCGTATATTAGCCGCCATCTGCTAGGTGGCAGACGACGACGTGGAGATGACAACGAGCAAACGACGAGCAGAGCGGCGGCACCTACACAGTGCCTACTTGTGATCTTGGTGGTTGATTTCAAAAATGTTTTTCTTGAATAAAATACTTGAATGAAAATTTCTAAATAAAAAGCTAAGAGGTCCGTGCATACATTGAGCTATCTGATATATTTTTATCTGGAGGGCCTTGAGGCTTAATTGCGGCCTGAATCTCGCAAGAAATTCATTTTTTGCCAACATTGGAGGTGTGTTTATAAAAAATATATACTTTAATAAATTCAAATAATTTTTTGCGTACGCTATAGCAACAGACGAAAAGGGAGACAAAATATTGTAGTTGAAACGTTTGCTCAGTTTAAGCGAAAACTTTCTGAAAACGAAACATTTCATGCTTTTTTACTGAGCCAAATAAGCGATGAAAATTCTAAAAAATTTTTGGGCGCTTAAGCTTCGCCTGTAAGAGTAGAACGCGATATCGTTATCGGGACCCGTTCACATCGCATCGTTCGCCTCAGGCAAGTAGGGACCCGCCGTGGTTGCTCAGTGGCTATGGTGTTGGGCTGCTGAGCACGAGGTCGCGGGATCGAATCCCGGCCACGGCGGCCGTATTTCGATGGGGGCGAAATGCGAAAACACCCGTGTACTTAGATTTAGGCGCACGTTAAAGAACCCCAGGTGGTCCAAATTTCCGGAGTCCCCCACTACGGCGTGCCTCATAATCAGAACTGGGTTTGGCACGTAAAACCCCATGATTTAATTTTAGGCAAGTAGGGTTCATTCACTGCAACACACAACGTGGGAAAGCCACCTTACAAAGGCCAAGCTTACACCAATCCCCCAAAAGTCGGCTTCGCTTTTAAACAGAGATGCATTGCTGAGAAGACGTTTTTCCAGGGGCAATATTAGTCGTCTTATATTAAAATGTGTCCAAAGAAACGTATATGGCAGGCCAAGTCCCAATTTGACCTACCGAGGATGCCAGCGCCATCTGAATAAGATTTTCGCAAGTAGGATACCCGAGTGAGCCGGTGTTTTTATGGTAAAAATGCTGGCAAAAGAGGTTTGTGTTTGCGTTTTCTCGTAACATAATTATGTTTTCTCGTGCATTGAAATAACATTCCCCACTCACCATGTCGGTAGGTTGGGCTTAAGTTGTACTTTACCATTTTTCTGACGGATTTCACTGTGAGAAATTTAATTTTTGTTCACCAAAACCCTACACCACGACGAAGGGCCTGAGCGGTCGGGGCGGTTAGGAATGATTTCCTCTTGCACTAACACCTTGCGGATGCGGTGGTTGCGGATGATTTTTTCCGCCACGGATGACGCCGACACCAACGTCGACCCCGACGCCCGATTTCCGGCGACACGTGGCCTTTAACGCTTTCGCGTTAAAATGCATTCAGTTATGTGGTTACATGAAAGAAGGATGCCCCTATAGAATGCTCTAATATAAAATTCGTTATGGAACCTGGTTTCAGACTTGAATAAAGAACATTTATCTCCAACCAACTATATTCCTTCTTTGCGGAAACTGCAAAGAGCGCTCACGTGTTAAAAAAAATTCCACGAGAATTCTTTGGTGAAACCTTATTCGCACAATAGCCATATATCCCAAATTTTTAAAGAAAATCAATGATAGTGGATTTTTGGGTCTGGAACGTTTCGCGTGGAATGACTCGGAAGAGAACATCCTGAGTTTAAGTTGAGGGAAGCCGAGAGTTCGCGTAGGCGAAGAAATGAAGATCCGGAGGCTTGTGAACGTGGCCGGTTCAATTCATGGTGATACTACGCAGAACATCGCGAAGAAACCGTGAGCGTCGGGAAACTGTGTGTGTTTGCTCTGCCACTACTTTACTAGGCTTTCCCCAGCTCCGCTGGTCTCTTGTGTTCGGGGTAGCAGAGCCACGCACAATATTTTCCGTCTTGCGCTGTACCTTAATTTCCTCAAGCATGATGAGGCATGTGGAGTCCACTTGTAAGTTTAACAATTCACAACTTTCCCGCTCACAGCCTGCAGTTTATCTTCCAAATGTTTAACGACGTAAAGTTATTGAAACCGCCACCATGGCCACAAATGGGACATGCTAACACACTTTCTTCTCGTTTTTAAAATGAAATTCGTACTCACCATCCCCAGCATACCGATGTCTCATAACGCTGCATGTCACGCAGTCCGTGTAGATGAGAGAGAACGATATCGGCGTCAGATTTGCTGAAAAAATGCGACAATATGCATACAATAGGAATAATTGTGAGGGCAAGAGCGAAGGAAATGCCCGTGAGCCAGGGTGATTCCTTCAACTAAGTGATGACAGTGTGCGAATACAAGGGGTACGCGAAAGGAGAAAGGAGAGATGGAATCCGTGCTTCAATATGCAGCAGCTTGCAGCTGAGTTGGCACGTCGCGGAATGTTTTTTAAAGCGAATCTTTCTTGTCCCATTTTTCGTGCTACTGAACACCAACATTAACTTGCGCGTTACCAGGTATCCAACTGTCGCAGAATTTCTGCGATTGGAGAACAACGTGAACAGTTCTTTCTGTGTAGTTGGGCATGAAATATAATGGCACGCAGTATGTGTCTTTGCGCATAGAATTTAATTGCAACTATTAAACAGAGCTGAACCTAACGAAAATTCCAACAAATGCGTTTGACCTGCCATACCCGCCATGGTGGCTTAGCGGCTACGGTTTTGCGCTGCTAAACACGAGGTCACGGGATGAAATGCCGGCCGGGGCGGCTGCATTTCCATGGGAACAAACTGCAAAAACGCTCGTGTCCCGTGCATTGGGAGCAAGTTGAAGATCCACTGGAGGTGAAAATTAATCCCTAGTCCCCGAATGCGGCATGCTTCGTAATCAAATTGTGGTATTGGCACGTAAAAACCCAGATATCAATTCAATTCAGTCTGCCATGACCTTAGTTTAAGTATTGCTGCGCTCAGCTTGAATATATCCGCGATATGGCAGGTCTTTCCTCTAAGGAATTATTTCGAGCGGAAGTGAAACTTGGACGCTCTCACGTGTTAACTTGCCCTGATCCTCGTCACAGGAGATGGATGGGAACTACGAGGGAATATTGTCTGTGGACCCCTAATATGCAAATAATACGTTGTTCTCGGTTTGCAACATACGTTCCAAATTTTTATTGGTACAGGTGCGAGTGTTTACCGAGGTTGCACTTGACATGAAGAGCACTTCATGGTGACTAGTCTGTACGCGCTGCCCTTAGCACTACTTCAATAGTGACTGCATATATGTAGCTCACTCTTGAATAGTTGCCAAAAATTTACAATACATGGTGTTGTGAGTTAACTTAGCTTGGGTAAAACGTTTTTTGAATAACTTAAACACAAACATTTAAAAGTAGAAACTCCTCCACCACAGATTTTTCGGTTTTTTGTGTCTTTTTTCGGTGGTGCTGCTCAACCCATTCTGAATCTATCTGACAAGATCTCGCCACATGATCTGTTCTTTCTCTCTAGGTGTACAGATCTACCTCTCTATCCGGAGGGTCATTCACTGGCAGTGAATAAAATATTTCTCTTGGTGACACGAGTACGAAGTTAGTGCGAGCCTGTGAACTGTATTTATATGCATTTTCGACATAGAACGTCTGTACGAAAATCATTGCAGCTGAAAATATATTATATGCGCTTCAAATGAGCGGGGAACATAGGCACTTGCTTAGAGGTCTAGCGCTGTACCTAAGTCCCATTGCGGGTGATTTAGTAGCTGCGTAGTCTAACAGTAATCTCACGCACTGCGAATGACCGTGCTTCTCGCATGGACATTGACGAACGCTGGCGAATAAAGCAGCGTTGAATAGGCTACATCATTTGAGAATTTTGACGTTCGACGACTTCAGGAAATGGAAGATAAAGCTATTTGTTAGTGTGAAGCTAAAAAGGAAAATTTATTAGAGAAAAAGCATTAAGCTGAGCCTTAGACAGCATTCACATAGCCTGCTACTTTGCTCTGAGGGAAGGGGTAGAGTGGAATGAATAAATGGAGTGATGATGAAGATACTTAATGCTTCAGGTAGCGCGTAACTGTGCTGTGACTAGCAGCAACCTCTAGGCTAAAACACATCTTGTCAAATACAAATTTCGTTGCCGTTTTGCAGCCGCATCTAGTAAATAGCGACAAGGCTACGCAGAGGTTCTGCTTGTTTTGGTCTTCTACGCTTCACTGCTGATGGCAGGCAGCACATCCAAACCAACGTCTCTTGTCTCACTCTTCTCCCGGAATGTTATCACGGATGCTTTTCTCTCAAGCGTGCACTTCAGGGTCTTTATTGTGTGTTCACATTTCGGTGGGGACGCATTTTTGTTTCTCCGGCGAGGCGGCTTCTGTTCACTTCATCACGGACGTCTGCAAACATATCCTTCGCCGATCTACAGTCCGAGATATCAGTCGCGGAATGACAAGAAGGCTGCCATGTTGGCAAAGTCATGTCGTGTCAGCTGCGCTCACCTGTTGACAAGTGAATTTGGCTCATTGGGATGCGTGCAACATCAAAATCTGGCAAAATTTTGAGTCAAAATACGATCCGCGCGTATCTGTCGCTGGCGTAATCTCATCCATCTCGTTCTGTTCTTCATAGGGGAATGTTGCCTAGATTTTTTTATTACAGCTTTATCACACTTAGTTTCGATTTTTGGATTGAGATCATTTCGAAGAAAAACTCCTCAAGAAGAGGCGCCTTGTTTCCGGGCTCTGGCTGAGGGGTCCTTTGGTTTAGAGTAAGTTGTAATGGCCCTTGGCTTTCGACACTCTTGCAAGCCGAAACTTCTATTCTTTCAGTTATGTTTTCCTCGATAACTACTTCGTTGTGCACGAAATATAAAGTATGATAGGAAACGTAGCTGAAGGTTGCCTTGAGGATAAGCTAAAGCAGTTTAGAGCCAGTCTGACAAAGACACCTATAAACAGTTATATTTTACAAGCTATTGCGGGTTTCCTTTGATGAAAATGTAAGCTTTGAGACGGGCAGGGAATCTACGCTAAGTTTACTAAAAGCAATTCCAGTACTTACGGTCCTCTGGAATGAAGCCGAACTTGTCCTTGGCTACGTAGCACTCCGAAGAATCAAGATTAAGCGTGGCTTTTCTGCAAGCCGAACAAAATGTGTACGTAGTTAGCGCAAACTTGAATTATTCCTTGCATCCCTCTTAAAACATTCCTCATCAGGCACATTTATTTCCGAATGTATCTATACTATTCATATTAAATTGAGGCAGAACATGTGCACGATAACTTACTTCGAAAAATGTTCATGTCATGTGAAACTATCGCACAGCCCACAGACCCGCATTAACCATAGGTTACGAAGCATGTTTGCCTGAAGCATATTGACACTGAACACTGAAGCGGATTACGCGTCTTGAATATGCATTATTGCACAACGTCGAATATGAAACACTAGTGAAGCGGATAGATGTTCTCTTTTATGGTGTTACCGTACGCTAGTTCCTTTTTATCTTTTCGTTTCCTTATAGGGTTTCTCATAATTAAATAGAGATGAGAATATGGCCACATTTCCCTGCAGAACCCTAGTAAATGCCCATATGATACGTTCTTTTATTTTGAGGACATGGTGGACTGTATCCGCTAGAAAAATGGTCGTAATCGTTTCAGTCAGTATCATTGGCAAACAGCGCTACTATTTTTCACGCGTACAGCATCTTTATAACAGAAAACCCATAATGTGTTTCGAAAGAATGTGGCCCAGTGCGGAAAGCAAAGTACAATGCTTCCTCTACCTTCCGAGGCTGTGCTAGGTAATGGGCATACCAGCGTCAAGCGAACACGGGTCCTCGCCTTAAAATTTGCATTATTTACAGATTACAGATGTTTAATACTCCTATGCGATATCACACGCTGGAGTATCACACGCGAAAACCACAATAGGGAAGTTCGGGGCCACTGAGTTGAGTTATTTGCGTTTCTTTTTTGTACTATAGCGAAGCAGTTTGTATATGCTTCGCCGATGGTGTATTTCCCGGAATAACATATTGGCCTATATAGTGACTGGATATTAGTCATACGGTAAAGCCGGTAATCTTCGGTACAAACAAAATACTTCGATATTGAGTAGTAGCCGGAATACTTAGTTCAGAAAACTTTGGTTAAGACAACCTCATCGGCAGTCGAGTGTTGCAGTGCGATTTATTAATAATAATCGTGTAAATTTCTTTTTTTTTTGTTGACACCCGTCTGCCTATTGGCTTTGATTGAATGTCCGAAGTATGCAGAGCGTAGTATTTACTAATATTTACACTTATATTGACCTGAAATCGACACTATGCAGGATAGTGTACAATTGGAGCTCTGCGTATGCACGTATGCCTGCATTCCCGTTGTGGGTAATTCCATATTCGTTCCACCGCCCTCCTTCTTAGAAGCGATTAATGATGTTTTGAGCTGTATTTGTGGCATTTGGTTGACACCGTTTGATGTGTTTTCAGTTTAACGTGATTTAAAAGACTGTTTGCGTAATCCAAAAACAAATGTGTTTGCCTTCGCTGATGTTGATTGTGTCTGGACAGGCGTTTTACTTAGCAGCAGGAAAATTACAAGGACTTCTAAATGGCACCAGTGTTAGCCGTCCTGGTTACCAGTGGATGGCGCTTTGGAACGCGAATATACTTTCCGGAAATCCCAAATGTTGGCAACTAAGGGTAAAATTGGCTGTGCGACAGACAACACTGAGCAGTAAAACATCAGCCCTTCCAATGTCGAGAAAGTGATCGAAAGCGAAGCCTGTCGTGAGTGAATCTGACCTACGCCTGATCTACATGACCTACCGGTAACGGTTCACGACATGTCACGGTAATAAAACAAACGTTTATTGAATGCATACATCGAGGGAGGAAAACGTACAGCGCAACGGAAAAAAAGTTGCACGAAAAGGAAAGAAATGTAGAAGGAAAGGGAACGAAAAGTACCACGAAAGAGAACCAAGAAGAGAAGGGAAAGTACTAGGTCAAATACACAAAGAATCTTCGCTTACACCGATTTTCTCGACATAGTTTTCTCGACAGAGGAAGGGCTGGTGATTTTCCTTGTTTATATCTATCTTTTTCTTTCTTTCTTTCCTTCTCTCTCTCTTTCCTTCTGTCTCTTTCTCTCTTTCTTTTATTTTCTTTGTATGTGTCATTGAGCTTGGACCCTTTTTGCACTATCACCAGGATCGGCGCACTTTTCAGTGTGACACCACCACCACCACCGCCGCCGAAACTTGTGAGCCTATGGAGGTTCGCTTAAAAAAAACTGCAGCCTGTGACATTGTCTATCTTCTCCATAAGGCCAACAATGCTAGACATTGTGCCATCCTAAAATCGATTCATGCCGGTATTTCAGGAAGCAAAAAATCACCAGCCCTTCCCCTGTCGAGAAAATGGGGACAAGCGAAACTTGTCTTGTGTGTATGTGACCTTTGTGGTAATTTTCTTTCTCTCTCTCCCTCTCTCTCTCTCCATTTCTATCTCTTTCTTTATTTATCTTCCTTTCTCTCTCTGTCTTCCTTTCCATCTCTCTCTTTCTTCCATTCTCTCTCCCTATCTCCCTTTCTCTCTCTCTTTAGTCCCTGGTATGCGCCATTGAGCTTGGACCCTTTCTGCACAATCGCCAGGATCGGCCCACTTTCAACGTGACACCACCACCACCACCACCACCGCCGCCGACACTTGTGGGCCTATAATATTTCGCTTACCAACAGCCCTTCCTCTGTCGAGAAAATGGGGGTAAGCGAAGGTTTCGTGTGTTTATCTGACCGTCGTAGTGATTTTCTTTCGCTCTCTCCACCTCTCTCTTTCTTTCTATCTCTCTCTTTCTCTTTCTTTTTGTCCCTGGTACGTGCCATTAGGCTTGGACCCTTTCTGCACATCATCAGGATCGGCTCACACGACAGGGCTATGTTCCATTGAGGTTGGACCCTTTCTACACATAGCCAGGATCGGCCCACTTTTCAGTGCGACACCGCCACCGCCACCGCCACCGCCACCGCGACCACCACCCCGACCACCACCCCCACCGCCACTTGTGAGCCTATAAAGCTTCGCATAAAAAACACCAGCTTTTCCCTGTCAAGAAAATGGGGGTATAAGCAAAGCTATTCGTGCTTGTATCTGACCTTCATGGTGATTTTCTTTCTCTCTCTCTTTCTGTCTTTGTCTCTCTCTTTCTTTCTCTTTTGGCTTCTCTCTTCCTTTTTTGTCCGTAGTAGGTGCCATTGAGCTTGGACCCTTTCTGCACTATCACCAGGATCGGCCCACTTTTCAGCGTGACACCACCCCCACCGCCGATTGTGAGCCTACAAAGCTTCGCTTAACACCAGCCCTTCCCCTGTCGAGAAAATGGGGGTAAGCGAAGCTTGTCGTGTGTTTATCTGACTTTCGTGGTGATTTTCTTTCTTTCTCTCTCTCTATTACTTTATTTCTCTCGTTTTTCTTAATCTCTCTCTTTCTCTTTCTTTTTTTTTCCCTGGTATGTGCCATTGGGCTTGAACCCTTTCTGAACCATCATCAGGATCGGCCCACACGGCAGAGGTATGTGCCATTGAGGTTGGACCCTTTCTGCCCTATCACCAGGATCATCCCACTTTTCAACGTGCACCGGCACCGCCACCGCGACCACCACCACCGCCGACACTTGTGAGCCTATAAAGCTCCGCTTAAAAAAAACACCAGCCATTCCCCTGTCGAGAAAATGGGGATAAGTGAAGCTTGTCGTGTGTGTATCTCATCTTCGTGGTGATTTTCTGTCTTCCTCTCTCTCTCTCTTTATCTTTTCCTTCTCTCTTGCTTTTTTGTCCCTTGTATGTGCTATCGAGCTTGAACCCTTTCTAAACTATCACCAGGATCGGCCCACTTTTCTACGTGACACCACCACCACCGCCGCCGACACTTGTGAGCCTATAAAGCTTCGCTTAAAGAGAAAGCTTTGGCAGGTGCTACACTCTTGTAACACAAGAAGGCGAAATCCTGGTGCACATTTGGTAATAAGTGAAGTTATACAATCGGGGCTAGAGTTCTTGCAAGACATAACCAGCCGCAATGGGAAGTGAACGTTTGGTACTAAGGCGACCTCCTGAACGCCACATGTGAACACTTAACGTTGTAAATAAAGTGCAGCACCTCAGTCGCCAAAAGTCGCCCTTACACATATGTGTAAGGTCAGCCGAACACTTTTTAAGGCATTGGGTTACACAATCAGGGCCAGATTTCTTGCAAGGCTAATGAGCCGCGGCATTAGCTAGACCCTTTTAAACGACGCATGAGGAACAAATAAGGTGCACCATTTTTATCGCCAACACAAGTCAAACTGTACTTTTTTTAAAGATTTTTTTTAGTGAGCACACACCGTTTGCAGCTTGATGCCTCAGAAGGAACGCCTGTCGTTGCTCGCGAATGAGTGCAACTGCCTTAGAAAGATGGCTCGACGTGACGTGTGCAATCACGCATGCACTGGGCACTAGAGAACTGCACGGGCTCGGGCTTACCCGAAAGCCCGAGCCCGGCCCGGCCCGTGGCAAGGAGTTGGCAAGAAGCTATGTGTGGTGGCCAAACATCGACCATGACATAGAGTGATGTGTTGCCGCTTGTCAAACTTGCGCTGAGAAACGCAGTTTACCAGTGAAAGCACCGCTCCATGCTTGGTCCAGGCTGACGCTTCTATGGAAACGCCTGCACGTCGAATTTGCAGGTCCCATAAAGTTGTTTCATACTTAGTGGTAGTCGACGCTCATTTGAAGTGGCCAGAAGTATGTCCCATGACCACTACTGCTTCAGAAGCAAACCATCGCATGCATTCGTGAACTTTTCTGCAGATTCGGTTTTCCGGAAACGGTGGTGTCCGACAACGGAAGCCAGTTCATCTCTGAATAATTCCAAGTATACCTCAAGCAAAGGGGTATAAGACACGTACGGACCGCACCGTATCACCCAAGCAGCGACGGCTTGGCGGAACGTTTTGTCCAAACCTTAAAGGCAGCGCTTCGCAAGACCAATCCGAGGATAGCGACTGCGGAAATAGCAGACTTGATTTTAGCGTATCGTAATACGCCTCTTGCTACGACAGGGGTAGCCCCCTTCCACATTGCTCCGGGGACGGCGCCTACGAACAAGACTATACCTGGTGTGACCATCGGTCGAGAACACAGTGTCACAGTGCCAATTTCGCCAGACAAGGCGTCTGCCGTGTCGCGAGAAAATGTTTGGTGTTGCTGATGACGTTCGGGTGCGCAACTTTCGACCTGTACCAAAGTGGCTTTGTGCAGCAGTTCTCGCCCGTACGGGACCTGTGTAATACCGCATAAGTGTACTGACTCCATGTGGTGTTTTACAGTGGGTGCGTCACCAAAACCACATCCGCAAGTGTAACACCGACGCCACAGAGTTCGAGCTACCGTTCGTCAAAAGCCATCAAGAACCTCCGGTACAGGTCCCAGCTGCCGACTCTTCAACCGATAACAACACCACGGCGATCATTCAGCGTGAACCGGTGGAGCGTTCAAACTCTGCAAACGAACATGGTTACCCACAGAGAAAGCGCAGCCCACCTGATCGCTATGTACCATAAACTGTTGCGGTTATCCTCGTGGTTCCAAAGTAAGTGTGGGGGGATGTTGCATATGTGTACACGTGTACATGCGTAATAGCGCAACGTCTTCACAACGTCTAAAACAAGAGACAAACAACGCCAAGTTTTCGGCACTGACTTCCTTGGTTGTCATTCTGCCGCTTAAGTTTCCGCCATGCAATAAAGCATGTTTCAAGTACAGTCTGCCTCTTCGATCACGGAAGCCCCGGAACACGACAGGATCCCACCAGTCTGCCAGTTTATCCTTCCTACACAGCTACCTTTTCGGTAGATCTCCCCGTAAGTATATAAAAAATAGGGGCACCTCCACACTAGGTGGTTGCAAGTCTGGGCAAACAGTAAAGCTGGTGGCCAAGTCTAAGTGGTGGCCCAATCTGTAACCCGCATCCCGTGACTGCAGCCGGCGGGCTGCAGTCTCGGGAGCCGCCGCCGCGGCGGCTCCCAGCTTTATGTCCCCAGTGATGTCACGACCAAACTGCGCATCCACACTTGCCAGTGCATGGCTGGAGGGAGAGAAGGTGAAGCACACGCCGCTCCGCGAGGTGATTGCTAAGCAACCCGCGGTGACGTCATCGCGAGGCGCAGTTTTTGTTCGCTCTACGTGGCCTAACCAAGAGCTTAAACAGCTCCGCTGTTACAACCTTCAAAACGTCTAAAAACTGAGAAAACGCCTATTTTTCGGCACTGAGCGAAGCATTCGAAACATTCAATTGTTGTTGTGAATTTCTGGGCCTAGAAAAACGTTATCCTCATATTTTAAGGAGCATTACGATAGCTATGTAATCAAATTCAAACAATTAGAAGATACCCTGCTCCTAAAAATCTTGTACGGGTATGTCAGAAAGACAAAGTAACGCAAACAAGTTTAAGGAGTGCTATGCAATTTAACGACGATCACCACAAAGACCACCATACGCCATCAGAATGTGATGTTTCTTACATTGATCCTTGGCCTGCGTAAGTGATAATGGCTGGTGAACTGAAGTTTTCATATTTGCCATCCTTTGAGTACTTGACGCACTTCGCAGTTCCTCCGTAATGTGGGTCAGAGTAATGATATCGGGCCAGTAATTTATACGAAAGGCCAGGCGTACTCGGAGGAATCCAAAGCCAAACCAGGGCCCCGGTCGCGAAAGCAGTGAGAGGTCGGTCGGTGTCGTGCCTGAGCTTCTGGTGACCTTGGTCTTCGGTTGTCAATGAACGGGCCAATTGTCGACAATCTTCGGTATACCTGGCGACATCAAAAATTGCAGTGTACTCAGATGAGTCAGGTGAGTAGGGAAGCATAGTGTCCAGCGTGCATGATGGCTCACGTCCGTACAATAGAAAGAATGGCGAGAATTCTATGGTCACGTGCGTAGCAGTGTTGTACGCATATGTGACGAATGGAAGGACGGTGTCCCAATTGGTCTGGTCCGACGCCGTGTAAATTGTCAGCATATCCCCCCGAGTGCGATTAAATCGCTCAGTTAGGCTATTAGTTTGCGGCTGATATGCACTTGTCACGCGATGAACGATGTTACACTGAACGAGTGTGATATGTGAAGTGCGCGAGGCGATGCGAACATGGTGCGTAGGATGGCCGGGAGCAAAAGACGATGAAAAAGGTGAAGTGCTGCATAAGTGTGACGGAAGCGTGCCGAGAAATGTCCACGAGAGACTAGGAGAAAAGAAGAGGAAGAGAAGAACGGAAGAGCGGGTATGTGCCATGGTTTAAGATCATCATCATGATCAGGAAAAAGGAACAAGACAAGTCGGCGGTTGGAACAAGGGCAGGCGGCTAGGTTGCAGAGGTGTGAGCTTGACGGGTGCTTGGACCCGAGCTTAGGAGGCCTCTACCTAGCCGGCTCTGCACTTCCCGACGACCTGACATCTACCCACAGCAAGCTACGGTTTGCTCGACAGTGAGCGCTCTCCGGAAGCTGGACGACGAGGCGCGGAAGAGTGGGCTGCCAGGTGACTGGGCCTGGATGCCTAGGCCTTCCACTCGATCACAGCGGACCTGCTGGAGACGCTCGAGACGAACATATGTGACTTCTTCTCAACGGCACGACCTTGCTTGAGCCAGCGTCACGTCGGCCGTTCGAGACTTGCTCCCTTCCTCCGACCCCAAGCTTCATTTTGCTGGTGCCACCTCCACATAGACTTCTGGACCACCATCGCCGCCTATAACTGGTGAACACTTTACTTTCACGTGACCTCCGCTTGTTTGGTTACTCCTACTTATCTTAGTGAACTCTAGCTTTGTTCGTGAACTTATCCGTGTATCGCGTGATATTACTGTCGCTGTAATCTTTTCGCTTTATTATTCCTACTCCGTGTATATAAGAGAGTGTTATTTTCTATTGATAAATGTTTCCCTTGCGTGTGGTTTGCAGCCAGCCTTGTCTTTTATTGGAAGCACCAAGGCGCAACACCTTGGATGCGTTTCCTATCACACTATAAAGAACCTAATCATCACAACGAGAAAGGCTTCAATAGCACCAGACAGGAAAACACGTCCCCTGTCGCTCAAAAGTTCACGGGGAGCACCGTGGCGCAGTACGATGTTGCGTAAGATGAAAAACGCAACGTCTCTTGCTGTGGCTGTGGGCAAAACTGCAGTCTCGGCGTAACGCGTGAGGTGGTCCACGCCAACAATTATCCACCTATTCCCAGAGGTGGTCGAGGGAAGCGGGCCATTTAAATCGATACCGACGCGGTCGAATGGACGGGCCGGGCAAGGGAGAGGCTGAAGTGTACCGGCCGGGCGTTGCGGTGGAGTCTTGCGCCACTGACAAGCAGTGCAAGCACGTATGTACTTACACTCAAAGGCATACATTCCGTGCCAGTAGAATCGCTGCCGCAGGCGATTGTAGGTCTTGAGAACGCCGGTGTGAGCACTTTGCGGGTCAGTGTGGAAAGCAGCGCAGATCTCTGTGCACATGTCGCGAGGTACAACTAGAAGCCACCTCCGGCCATGAGAGGCGTAATTCCGGCGATAGAGGAGATCGTCACGAATAGTGAAATGAGCGGCTTGGCGACCTAGAGTTCTTGAGGCGGGATAAGTGGATGGGTCAGTGATAAAGTCAAGGAGTTGACAAACCCACGCATCCTTGCGTTGCTCCGACGACATGTCTGCAAAGTCAATAGGTGACAAGGAAGCCGAAGAAGCTGACGGAGAAGGCGTGTCAGACGCTAGCGGCGAGCGGGACAGCGCATGAGCGTCCGAGTGTTTGTGGCCGGATCGGTACACAAAAGAATGTCATAATCTTGCAGGCGAAGCGCCCAACGACCGAGGCGTCCCGAGGGATCTTTCAGCGACGAGAGCCAGCATAGAGCATGATGGTCCGCGACGACGTTGAAAGGGAGGCCATAAAGGTACGGAGGAAACGTAGCCAAAGCCCAAATTATGGCGAGGCACTCTTTCTCGGTGACAGAATAATTAAACTCGGCTTTCTTGAGCGTTCGACTTGCGTAGGCAACGACGTATTCTTGGTATCCTGGTGTTTTTTGAGCCAATACTGCACCAAGGCCAACACCACTGGCGTCAGTATGGATCTCCATAGGCACATTAGAGTCAAAGTGACGGAGTATTGGTGGCGACGTTAGTAAGCGCCATAGCGTTCGAAAAGATTCGTCGCACGCTGATGACCAAGCAAACAGGCCGTTAGAGGCGGTAAGAAGGTTGGTAAGAGGTGCGATGATGGTAGCAAAGTCGCGCACAAATCGACAAAATACGAGCAGAGCCCATCGAAACTTCTAAGTGTTTTCATGGAATTGGGCTTGGGATATTCGGCTACGGCACGGAGCTTCGTGGGGTCCGGAAAAACGGCCTCCTTGCAGACGACGTGGCCTGAATCGTCAACTGGCGTGCAGCAAAGTGGCACTTCTTTATGTTAAGTTGAAGGCCAGCAGAGGTGAGGCACGTGACAATTGCACGAAGACGAACAAGGTGCGTTGGAAAGTCGCGAGAAAAAACGACGAAAACGACGATTTCGTCGAGGTAGCAGAGGCAGGTATTCCACTTGTAGCCACGAAGGATGTTATCCATCATCCGTTCGAAAGTAGCTGGGGCGTTGCACAATCCGAACGGCATGATGTTAAACTCATACAGTCCGTCAGTAGTGACGAACGCCGTCTTAGGTCGGTGAGGGTCGGCCATTGGAACTTGCCAGTAACCCGAGCGCAAATCTAGTGACAGTGCTGAAAAAATTGGCCGCCGTCCCGCCCTGTGAACATGAATGTCCTGCGAATAGCAAACACCACACATGGTTGAGCATTGTATTCACGCTGTTGTTCTGGTGCTTTAATTTCCGTGGTCTACCCATGACAGTCTAAGATGGACTGAATGAGTTGCTAGATGGCTCTCCCTTTTATATATTAAAGCGAGGTGCCGTTACAAACTCTGACTCTCTCTCTTTCTCTCTCTCTCTCTCTCTCTCTGTATATATATATATATATATATATATATATTATAAGGATGTTTATTGGACGGCACTTGAAGTAGTGCAAGGGCGGCTGTGCAAAAAGCACAGCACGGACTCTCAGCACGAGCGGCGCTCGAGAGCCGCCGAAAACGACCCACTAGAAGGTACCGGAGAAGGAGACCCACTGCAAGGCGCTGGAGCGGACGACCCACTTCAGGGTTCCAACGCTTCGCTACAATTACCCCGGGTGTGAAAAGGGAACCACCCGGCGACTTAACAGGTTGTCGCCATGAGTGGGTCATGGTATATCTTGAGACGCTCCACATTGACGATGTTGCGCCCTCGACGGCGCATGTTTGAAGATGGTTCAACGGGTTCGATGAGGTAATTTACTGGGGACATGTGTTCGACGACATGATAGGGGCCCTCGTATATGGGCATTAGTTTCGAAGAGAGTCCAGTTGCAGTGGTAGGGACTGAGAGCCAGACGAGCGCCCCAGGGAAAAACGTGGGCGCAGAAGTGATGGTGTCACCGCGAACGCTCTTCTGCCGCTCTTGTTCATTAGTGGTAAAGGTCCGGGCAAGGTCGCGACACTCTTCAGCATGTCTGGCTGTGGCAGATATAGGTGTATACTGGGACCTGTCTGGCTTGTATGGAAGGATGGTGTCGATCGTGTGCGCCGGATGGCGGCTGTACAATAAGAAGAACGGTGAGAAGCCAGTAGTACTCTGAGGGGCGGTATTGCAGGCGTAGGAGACGAAGGGCAGAATGGCATCCTGATTTGTGTGGTCGGCGGTGATGTACATTGATAGCATGTCGCCGAGCAGGCGGTTAAATCGCTCTGTGAGACCGTTTGTCTGTGGGTGGTAAGCAGTAGTTTTTCGATGAACGACGTGACACTCTTTGAGAATGGCTTCGACGACTTCCGACAAGAAGACAGGGCCTCGATCGCTGAGTAGCTCCTGGGGTGGACCGTGACGCAGCATGAATCGGTGGAGCAGGAAGGAGGCAACATCTCGTGCTGTAGCCGCTGGAAGGGCAGCGGTTTCGACGTATCGCGTGAGATGGTCAACAGCGACGATGGCCCAGCGGTTACCAGCCGACGTCAGAGGAAGAGGTCCGTATAAATCGATGCCAACGCGCCCAAACGGCTGGTTAGGACAAGGTAAAGGTTGTAGACCTGCTGGCGAGAGGTTCGGCGAAGATTTCCGGCGCTGACAATCGAGGCAGCAGCGAACAAATTTCTGCACGTACCGGTACATTCCCCGCCAAAAGTACCGTCGTCGAATTCGGTGGTAAGTTTTGTACACCCCAGAGTGTGCACTCTACGGATCAGAGTGGAACCATTCGCATATTTGAGAACGGAGACTGCGGGGTACTACCAGTAACCACTGGCGGCCGTCGGCGCTGTAATTGCGCCGGTGAAGTAGCTCGTCGCGAATGGCGAAATGGTGGGCTTGACGACGCTATGCGCGAGTGGGTGGTGTTGCCGACGGATCACTGAGCAAGTATATCAGCGAGACAATTCAATGGTCCTTGCGCTGTTCTGTAGCGATTGTGTGAAGGTCGATGGAAGAAACGGTCAGCTGAGTTCCTGAGCAGCGGGCGTTGTTGTCGGGTAAGGGGGAGCGCGAGAGGGCGTGGGCGTCGGCATGTTGGCGTCCGTTGCGGTAGAGCACGCGGATGTCGTAGTCCTGCAGACGAAGTGCCCAACGGGCGAGACGGCCTGAGGGATCTTTCAATGACGACAGCCAGCATAGTGCATGGGGGTCAGCAACGACATCGAACGGGCGACCATACAAATAAGGGCGAAACTTCGTAAGGGCCCAGATGATCTTCAGGCATTCTTTTTCGGAGACGGAGTAGTTGGCCTCGGATTTAGTAAGCGTACGACTTGCATACGCCACGACATATTCAGGGAACCCTGGCTTACGCTGTGCAAGGACAGCGCCAAGGCCAACACCGCTGGCGTCCGTGTGTACCTCTGTAGGGGCCGTAGGGTCGTAGTGGCGTAGTATGGGCGGAGACGTCAACAAACGACGGAGCTTTCCGAACGCGTCCTCGCACACTGACGACCACGAGTCGAGGGGCCCCTTAGTGCCAAGGAGCTTCGTCAGTGGCGATATAATAGTGGCGAAGTTTCGGATGAAACGTCGAAAGTAGGAACACATTCCCACGAAACTGCGCAGTTCTTTGACGGACGTAGGTCTGGGAAACTCGGCTACGGCCTGAAGCTTGGCTGGATCGAGGAGGATTCCATCCTTGGACACGACGTAGCCCAGTATTGTCAGCTGCCGTGCTGCAAATCGGCACTTCTTTAGGTTCAACTGTAGGCCGGCGTTGCTCAAACGCGTCAAAACATGCCTTAGGCGTTGAGGATGCGTGGAGAAGTCCGGAGCGAAAACGACGACGTCGTCGAGGTAGCACAAGCACGTGTGCCATTTCAGGTTGCACGAGATCGGGAAAACTGGTCGTCGCAGTCCACGAGGCAAGGGCTGCGACGCTACCGAACTGTGAAAGCCCTCAGCAGAGAGCATCGAACATAACATACGTGTTTGTACACGGTGTTCGCGCATCTGCCCTTATAGACACTGGAGCCGCCGTATCCGTTATGGACGCCAAACTTAGGCATGTCCTACGCAAAGTGACGACGCAACTTTCGGGACTATACCTTCGTACGGCTAGCGCCCAAAGTATTCACCCAACAGCAGTATGCACAGCTCGCGTCGTCATTCGGGACGTCATGTATGCGGTCGAATTCATCATCATTCCTTCATGCTCGCACGGCATCATCCTTGGATGAGATTTTCTCTCCCGCCACAACACCATCATTCATTGCACACCCACCGATATAGAACTCTCGCCGTCCTCTGAGATGACACCGGCAGACAAACCATCACTTTCGACCAAGATACTCGTCACACACGATACCCAGCACCTTCACCAATTCATACGGATGTTTATCGGACGGCACTTGAAGTAGCGCAAGGGCGGCTGTCCAAAAAGCGCAGCACCGACTCTCAGCACGCGCGGCGCTCGAGAGCCGAAGAAAACGACCCACTAGAAGGTACCGGAGAAGGAGACCCACTTTAGGGTTCCAACGTTTCGCTACAATATATATAGGTATATATATTAAAATCAGCAGGAAGGCAACCGAGGGTCCCCATTTTTATTAATCATGTCAGAAGTAGCCAACAATGACGCCAATGACAGCATAGGGTATAGTACTTCTACTTACTAATTGTAAGAAAGAAATGATAAATTATTGGAAATTAAAATGGGTGAAAAACAACTGGCCGCAGGTGGGGAACGATCCCACGTCCTCGCATTGCGCGTGCGATGCTCTTACCATTGAGCTACCGCGACGCCGTCTTCCCATTGACTTTCTGGGGTATTTATGTTTTACATCTAGAACTATATATATATATATATATATATATATATATATATATATATATATATATATGCTGTATGAGTGATTGCAGATGAAGATATGCCGTTTCTGTTCAATTGTTAACCTGCGGTTTTGTGTTTACGCCGCAAAATTTTCCGAACATACAGCTTCGCTGTAAATTTAGTTGGTCCTTCGATCCACTCCATGAAGATGGTTGACCAGCGAAGCCTAAACGTGCATCGCCGGTGTTTATCGCTGGGTTAGTCTCGAAAGTTCATTAAAGTATTTCTCAATTATAAGATTACACACACGTTCGGTCGCGACGGGGAGAGCGACGTCACTCACGGTATGTTCGCAGTCCGCCGCTGTCGCTTGCGTTCGATGTCTCGAATTCGCTCGACGGCGTGGTCAGCAGCATTGGCCCGCCATTGCCGCTTGTGATTGTTCTAAATTAAATTGCTTGAAAATTAAATCTTTCAACTACGTTAGCCAATGAATAGCTCACAGCCCCTTCAGCAATGGCTCATACTCACGTAAACGCGGCCACCCCATTACGACGACAGAAGAGTAGTGAAATTCTACCCTGGAATGATTAGCGGGAACGCATCCGGCTGCGGAAGCAGGCGACCACCATGAACGCGGAAGCAGTGGCACACGCGTGTGCCGAGCATGAGCCCGACCCCACGAGCCAGCTGCTGAAGAGGATGACGGCACTCAAGCCCATTCTGATGATAATAGTTTTCTGTATGCAGGTAATTTCGAGTAGACATATGGAGCTTCGCATTAAACATAAACTTACTCTGCTTGAATCCTGGTACATCTGTAGATCAGTGCGATCTTCTGGGTAAAAAGCATCACCTGGTAAGCTTTCTTGGAGCGCAAAAAGTGTGATAAAAGTCAATGTCAGCAACATGACGGATAATTCACGAATCACACTCTGGTTTCTGAAAGTTACTCGTCGATGGTCGTCTTTTACTTGCTTGAACTATGCCGAATGAGGAAATCAACCACCTGTCAAATGGAATGTGGTGAACCCTCTCTCCTAGGTGCAACGCGGTGACGTCGTTTTAGGTTCCATTAAAGGTCAATCGGGTTCTATAGTCTTTCCCAGGAAATGACACACGTGGTACGGGTATTTAGCGGCAAAAACATGGAATGTCGATCCAGCCTGTCTTTCATGTGTCAAAAATTACTCTACGCAAGCCGAACGCTGTATAATAGAAGTGAACAAGTGCGAACATTTCCTGCAGAATTTCAGCAATATGTCATAAATGAGTCAAGCACAGCATGGGAAAGGTGTACTTTGTACACTTTGTTGGCGCGTTAACACTTTGTAGGCATTGTATATCTATTCATGACGCAGAAGGAATTGTGGACAAGATTACCTGCATAAATGTTCTTCATAGAAATAATCTATAAGTTAGTCTTCGGCGCACTATTCTATAAATAAGTGTTACATTGTGGTGACGGTGATGAATAGAAAATCTAAAGCGTTAGATAACTATTACAGACTTTTGACAAGCATAACACACAACACTCTAGGTATAATGATAGCGGAGAGCACAGTCATCGGTCATCGAAATCGGATCTACGTAACAAGAGCGTCGGCTACTGATACATTGCTCATAGCCCCTTCAAGGATATGCGATTGTGCTGGCGTATGTTTGAGAAGGTACCATAGTATGCGCTTCGCACACAAACTGATTAAGCAAGGTTCTTCCGCGATAGAATCGGTGACAGCATTCAAGAAAGCTCCGCTGCATATCACGACGCTTCTTGCGCCAAGCGAAACCTTCGTGACACTTCTTGGCTGGTGACAATGAACACCGGGAAAAGATAAACATTGTGCGCGTGTCAATGCCCCTCTTTCAAAATGCACCGTCGCGATGCGGGAAAAAGAACACAAAAGTGAACGAAAAGTACACATACAAAACAAAGATTGTCACGGTTTCGCCCTAAGGGCGAAGCAATGAATGCGATAGAAACGCATAGCAATGTCATAGGAAATAAGGTGAGCGGCTTTGGTAGCAATATGAATTGTAGTAAACATGAGCTTAGTAAGCAGGCGTGCTGCGGCGTAGGCAGACCGACATGAAGTGAGACTCGATGACCACGACAAGACGCATCTGAAACGCCTGCGCACAACGCTCATATCGGCAGCGGAACGAAGAACGCTGCCCACGCTACGCTACGAGGCCGTTTGAGCGGAGCGTTGGGGTGCGTCTACTGCTCGCTTTGTCGTTTTACAGCCACGCTGGGAGCGCCTTGCCGGCGTCTCTGGAAGACGCGCGTGTCAAACAGTTTCACCCGAAAGGCGAAGCATCAATTGCAATAGCAAATTAGTAGAGAGCTATACGAACTAAGGATAGTAGTTTTATGAGCTGTATTAACTTGGACATGAAACAGCACCGTGCTTGCGCAGGATCTCCACGACGAGATCTACGGCATAGACTTTCTTTCGACGCACTCGACCCTTATCGACTGCTCCACAGGTGTTCTTCAACTGGGACTCCCTTTTAACGCCCACGTACTGTCGGGCACTCCCAGTTCCTCCGCCTGCCGTGCAAGCCTCCACGTACGTCCCATTAAGTCCCTCTCCTCCTGTGTGCGATGGTGAATACGTTGTTTCCCCGATTCTCGATGTAGTCCTGACGCGACCCACTACGTCGTCCTACCGCACACCGTGATTACCGTAGGCGACAACAAAACCTGCCTGCCACTTTTGAACTTTGGCCTTTCTACCCACCTGCTACCTGCCGGTATCGCGCTTGCCATCGTGTCGCGGTTGCAGGAACGCGATTTCTGGGTTCGCCGTCGACGGCCCATGAGCTGTTTCCGGCTCTTTCACAGCCACCTCGTTGCCGTGTGTCAATTTTGAAAAAATGATATCAACCGACCTCCCGCTTACGCAAGCAGATCTTCGTCGGGTCTTGCTGTCATATTCCGTGATGCTTCATCGCGAAAATCGCCCTTTAGGCCAGACATCAGTTGTTCAGCACTCCATCCACACCGGCGATGCTCAACTGGTTCAGCGGCGCCCTTATCGTGTTTCCGCTGCCGAACACGTCATAATCCAAAAAGAAGTCGACAAAATGCTGGCCGAGAACATCACCGAACCGTCCTCTCCTATGCTCCTCTCAACAAGATAACGAAAAAGGACGTTTATCTCTTGCCCCGTATAGACGACACACTCGGCTGTCTTCACGGCGCCCAATATTTCTCGTCTATTTACCTTTGCTCAGCTAATTGGCAGATTGCTGTTGACCCACTGGATCGCGAAAAAACCGCACTCGTAACTCCCGATCGCCTCTATCACTTTAAAGTGATGCCTTTCGGTATTTGCAATGCGCCTTCCACATTCGAGCGCATGATGGATTCGCTTCTTCGTAGCTTGAAATGGTCAACCTGCGTGTGCTACCTTGACAATGTCATTGTTTTTTCGTCAACATTTCAGAGCCATCTTCAGCGCCTCTCTGCCAATCTCGAGGTATTCCGCAATGCCGGTCTCCAACTGAACGCTTCAAAATGCCGTTTCGGACGCCGTGAAATAACCGTACTTGGCCATTTCGTCAACGCGGCGGGTGTCCAGCCCGATCCTGAAAAAGTTCACGCCGTGAAGAATTTTCCTGTACCTTGTTCGGCTAAACACGTACGCAGTTTTATTGGATTGTGCTCCTATTCCGACATTTCATTCGTAATTTCGCCGACATTGCGCGTCCCCTTACTGTGCTCCTCGAAAAAAATGTTGCTTTTACATGGGGCTCACCCCAAGCTGCTGCCTTTCGGCGCTTATCGATGCCCTCACGACTACCCCTATTTAGCGCATTTTGATCCGACTGCACCGACGGAACTTCGCGCTGATGCCAGCGGCCATGTAATCGGCGCCGTCCTCGCTCGGCGTCAGGGCGGCCACGACTGTGTTATTGCGTACGCTAGCCGCCTCCTGTCCGCATCGGAGAAGAATTACTCCATCACAGAACGAGAGTGTGCAGCTCTTGTCTTGGCTGTCTCCAAATTTCGTCCATACCTGTTTGGCCGCGCATTTATCGTAGTAACTGACCATCATGCCCTCTGTTGGGTTTCTTCGCTCAAAGACCCTACAATCCGCCTTGGTCGGTGTGCTCTGCGCCTCCAAGAATACTCGTTTTCAGTGGCGCACAAGTCCGGTCAGCTTCATCAAGATGCCGACTGTCCAAAACAGCATCCTGTGGATTCCCCTGACGTCACCGAGCAAGACATAGACGCCTGCGTCTCGTCTATCTTGGACCTCGTTCATATACGGGACGAACAATGCCGAGACTCGGCTTTACCGCCTATCATTGACCGTCTCAGCTCTTCCTCACCCGACCCTTCACTCCACTTGTTCTTCCTTCAGGACGGCACTTTACACCGCCATAATAGCATCCTGAGGGCCCTGAACGCCTTCTCGTCGTACCTGTCCATCTGCAGTCAGCTGTCCTTCGCCAGCTTCACGATGAGCCCACTGCTGGTCACATCGGTGTCAACCGCACTTATGATCGCGTCGGGCGCCGTTTCTTCTGGCCGTGTCACTATCGCACCGTCAACGATATGTCGCTAAATGCGACAAATGCCAGCGCCGCGACAGAGAGAGAGATAAAACTTTATTGTGTCCATGATGGGGTCTGGAGGCCAGCTATGTTACCTGCCAGCCTGCTTCATCCTATAGACATTCCCGCCGAACCGTTCTTTCGTGTTGGGCTCCACCTTCTTGGTCCCTTTCGAAACTCAACATCAGGCAACAAGTGGGTCGCCGTAGCGACCGACTACGTGACGCGCTACGCCATTACCCGTTCCCTCCGAACCAGTGCGCTACGGATGTCGCCGACTTTCTCCTTCGTGATATCATCCTGCATCATGGTGCTCCCTGACAGCTTCTGACCAATCAAGGCTGATGCTTTTTGTCTCGCGTCATCGAGGACATCCTTCGTCCCTGCTCTACCCGCCGCAAGCTCACAACTGCTTATCACCTGCAGACGAATGGACTCACAGAGCGCCTGAACCGAACTCTGACCGATATGCTTTCAATGTACGTTTCCGCTTGTCACCGTGATTGGGACGCTAATTTGCCGTACGTTACTTTTGCCTACAACTCGTCTCGACATGACACGACTGGCTACTCCCCGTTTGATCTCCTGTATGGATGCGAACCTTCTCTGCCTCTCGATACTTTACTTCTCGTGAGCTCAACCACTGCGTACGTTCACGATGCCATAGAGCGCGCCGACACAGCTCGCCAGATTGCTCGGGAACGACTCACAGTGTCCCAGGCTTCCCAAATGGCCCTGTTATGATAGTCGCCACAGAGACATTTTTTTGCTCCCCAGGTGCCGTCTTGCTGCTGTGGTCTGCGTCCCGCCGCATCGGTCTCTCCGAAAAGATATTGTCCCGCTACGATGGTCCTTACAGGATGCTACGTCAAGTCACCGACGTTCCGTACGCAATCGAGCTAGTCATCGCAGCAGCGCCGTCTACGCCACCGCACTCTGCTATCGTGCAGGTTGAGAGATTGAAGCCGTACGTGACTGGCCCCTCTGGTCCGTCGTAGCAAGCATCGGGTCAGCGCTATCGCGCGACAGCCTTGCATCCGCTGCCGCTGCTTGTCGAAACCTTGTATATAGTTATACATACATAATAAATGTTATTCCCATAACAATATATATATATATATATATATATATATAATATTGTTAGCGTTGCCACCTGCTTCTACAGACCTGCACGGCATTATTAAAGAGGAATTGGCCGCCCTGCAGAACGCCCACCATGCCAACGTTTCTCCGTGCTCACAAACGACTTCTTACGCCCAGGTTGCTGGAATGTCTCCAATCACACCGCCTGTGCCTGTTCACGCTCATCTGGCCCCTTTAGTCGCCCGAGCACCGAAACTACCTTACTACTCTGCCAGGCGTTCGTCGATGCATATATACAATTACTGCGGCTTTTGAGGACATATCTCCTGGTTTTTCCGGTGCCGCCAGCAAGACGACGAGCCACCTCCTCCTCGCGTCTACAGCCCTTATGACGATAGTTCTCCCGCTCGACCATCTCTATCTCGGGCCCACTTCTCCAACACCGCCCACAACACACCTGCCTCGAGACGTCGCTCCCCATTGCCGCACCGACGTGCTGTTCCACCACTTCGGCCTGTCTCCCAACTCCATGTACAGCGACCGGAAAAGTAACTAGTGCAGTTTCTGAGTGAGTGAGTGAGTGAGTGAAACAACTTCATTCAGACCAGCGGATTGAGGCCTGGGCCTAGGCCGCTCCAGGGGCGGTAGAGAGACCCTGTCTCCCCGCCGCCTCTCGAGCTCGCTGGATGGCCCATAGTGTATCTTGCAGATCTGAGCTGATCAGCGCGGCTTTCCACTACGCCCCAAGCTGTTCTGGGGAGACTGCATATTCATCCTGAACATGTGCGCAATCCCATAGAATGTGTTGTAGGGTGCTGTGTTCTGTGCTACATAATTTGCACAAGTCATCTGGGTATAGTTCGGGGTAGATGCGATGTAGGTGCACCGGGTTGGGGAAGGTTCTAGTTTGAAGTTGCCTCCAGTCAGCCGCCTGAGATCTGTCTAATTTGGAGCTAGGAGGTGGGAATATGCACTTCGACTTTTGGTCGAAGCGGGTGACGTCGCAGAATCTGAACATTCTGTCCTTCTCCTTCCAGGTCTCCCTCCTGTTTCTTCGGGGGAAGTTCCTTCGCGAGCACGGTAAATGAGACCTCGCGCGACGCAGTGGGCTTCTTTGTTGAGGTTGGGAGCGAGAGACTCACAGGAGGTGTGGGCTTGGAACCAAATGATGTATCTGTCTTCGAATTCCTCTGATGATAGGAACTGTGCTTTCCCGTAGAGTATGTTAGTGGCGTCGGGCGATATTCTTCCTCGCGCATAGTTTCTGATGGCTGACTGCGAGTCGCTGATGGCGTATTTACATTTGGGGGAAATTAAGGCCTGAGCGATAGCTACTTCTTCTGCAATTTCACTATTACTAGAGCGTATCGAGCATGCGCTTATGCACTCGTGGTCGGAGTTTATTACTACTGCGACGTAGGATTCGTGACTCGGGTACTCCGCTGCGTCCACAAACAACGCCTCCTTGTCTCTAGCGTATGCCTTGAGTAGAGCTTTAGCTCTGCTTTCCCTCGTTCCCTGATCAAGTTCGGGGTGCATATTTTAGGCAGAATGGGGACTTTGATTTTTTGCCTGATTACCTTGGGAACCGATACTTTACATCCGTGTTGATTATGATAGGTTATCATTAATTTGCTGAGGATATTCCTGCCCATGCGCGAACCGGCTAGTCTCTCCAACTAAGCAATTTGTTGAGCCTCTATCAGTTCCTCTTACGTGTTGTGTACACCAAGTTGAAGTAGTCGCTCGGTACTGGTGCTATCTGGAAGGCGTAGAGCTTGGTTGTACGCCTTTCGTATGAGTGCGTTGATCTTAGCTTTTTCGGCTGAATACCAATTGAGGTATGCCGCCACGTGTATAATGTGACTTGTGGCGAAGGAATATATTGTTACGCGAACGAAGGATTAAGTCAAGGAGACTATTTACAAGTACATTTACAAATGATAGCTGCAGCGCTGGCCAGATCAGCCGATAGCTCGAGAGCCCCGAGCAGTTCGTCTTCTTCGTCTAGGCGCCCGTCCGCCTCGTTCAAACAACCAAATACCATACGCGTGTAGCATAATCCCCCGGCGGCAGAAGCGACGTCCCGGAGCGTCTAAATGTCATCACTGGGAGGGTGATACTGCTTCAGTCGTGTAACGTGCACGATATCACTGGACTGGGAAGCAGATGGGGCGTCAGGGGCGATCTCGTAGGTGACGGGAGTCACGGCACGAATCACTCGGTAGGGGCCTGTGTAACGAGACAGCAGTTTTTCTGACAGGCCGACCTGACGCGACGGAGACCATAGAAGCACCAAAGAACCAGGCGGGAAGTGCAGGTCGCGGTGTCGCTGGTCGTACAAACGCCGTTGACTCTCTTGGGAGTGCAGAAGGCGGCCACGGGCAATTTCCCTTGCGTGGGCAGCGCGGGCGACGGCGTCAAGTGCATATTCACTGGTGGGTGCTGCGTGAACAGGAAGGCTTGTGTCGAGGTACAGTGCTGGTTCTCGGCCGAACAGAAGGAAAAATGGCGAATAACCGGCTGTGTCGTGGCGCGAGGAATTATACAAACCGTAGAGCGAGGTCCAAGTCAGTGTGGTCGGAAGACACATACTTCGCGAGCATGTCTGTGAGAGTGCGATTAAGACGCTCCGTGAGGCCATTCGTTTGCGGATGGTATGACGTGGATAGCTTGTGCCTCGTGGCACAGGACTGCAGGATGTCCGCGATAACTTTTGACAGGAAAGTTCGTCTTCTTCGTCTAGGCACCCGTCCGCCTCGTTCAAACAACCAAATACCACACGCGTGTAGCAATATAAGTCTGACGACGTTAGCTTCTTTCATTCCCTGGTGTTTGTTTGTGACTCTCTTGATTAGCCTTATTGCGTTGGTGACTTTAGTTACTAGCCTCTTGACAGTTTCTCCGTTAGTTCCCTTTGATTGGATGATAAGTCCTACGATTCTGATCTCTTCCACTATTGGGATAGTCCTGCCGTTTTTGGTGCGAATTTGGATTTCTTCGTAGGCTCGGTTCCGGTTGTAGCCCTTGGGTGGTCTGCCTTTGAGTGTGGGTCGATAGAGGAGGAGTTCGGATTTATCCGGCGAGCACTCGAGGCCAGTACCTTCGAGATACTCCTCGATCGTGTCGACGGCCTCCTGTAGTCTATGCTCTATCTCTTTGTCGCCACCTTCAGATACCCAGATGGTGATATCATCTGCATACACGGAGTGATGTATTCCATGTACAGAGTTGAGCCGTTGCGGGAGTCCTATCATTATTAGATTAAAAAGCGTGGGCGATATGACTGAACCCTGCGGGGTGCCAGCGCTACCCATGTGTCTCTCCTCAGATGTGAGTTCTCCCACTACAAGGGATGCCGTTCTTTCCGTTAGGAAGTCCTTCACATAATTATATGCTCTCGATTCTAAGCTTAATTGGCTTATCTGATTTAATATAGCTGCATGCGCTGCTTTGCCGAAGGCTTTTTTGAGGTATAATCCTAGTATCGCCCTAGTCGAGCTTGTTTTATTGTCTAGGATCTGCAGTTTAATTTGCAGCATGGCGTCCTCTGTGGATAGCTGGGAGCGGAACCCCAGCATGGAGTCTGGGTAAATTTCCTTCTCCTCAAGATAGTTATTGATTCTATTGAAGAAAGCGTGTTCCATCAGCTTTCCAGCGCAGGACGTGAGTGAGATGGGGCGTAAGTTCGACAGATCGGGTTATTTTCCAGGCCTGCGCTGGAAAGTGCGATTGCGTCCAACACCATGCACAATACAACGTCCAGCTACCTCCCTCGAACCAATGGCCTAATAGAGCGATTTCATCGCACGCTGTGCGACATGCTATCCATGTATAATTAACCTCACCATCGTAACTGGGATGCGATTCTCCCGTTTTTAACATTTACATATTTTAACATTTACATATTTACATAACATTTGCAAGTATTCGGTGGTTCAACGAACCACCGGATACTTTCCGTGTTTCTTAGTATACGGCCGCTACCCAACCTCGTGACTCGACGTTTCTTTCTTTTCTTCACCATTCATTTGCGACCAGTTTGTCTCTCGTCTTGCCCAATGTCGTCGTCGCGCCCGTATGAACACTGAAGAAAGCTAAGACGATCGCAAACATCGGTGCGATGCTTCTCACCGCGTCGTCTCCTACCGCCCTGGTGACGTTGTGCTCCAATGGACACCTGTACGAACACCCAGTTTATGTGGGAAGCTTGAGTCTCGATATATTGGCCGCATACAGTCATAGAGCAGATCTCGCCGGTGAACTATCGCGTTACACCTGTTGGTGCCACAACTGAACGACCGTGCCGCGGAACAGCCGATCGTGCACGTTTCCCGCCTGAAGCGCTTTCATCTGCGTTCCCTAGTACAACGTGCGGCCAGGCTGGCCGCTTCCTTCCAAGGGGGAAATTAGTGTAAGCATTTATGCGGACTTTATGTCCATCTGTACAAAGCCATGATCAATCATCGGCTCGTGTTTGTTTTGGCATCGGCGCCATCCTTCCTTAGAATAAAGCGTCGGCTCGACCGTGGTATTTCATATATACATATATATATATATACCTCCACCAATTCTAAAGCTGTTTATTAGGCAGAGCTTGAAGCAGCACAATGTCAACGGTCAGCGCAGTAACAGCTTCTAAGCACGAGAGCCGTTGCCGATCAAGAGCGCTCTACCTACTAGCGCTGAACCCACTAACCCACTAATACATAGTTCAGAAAGTAGAAGCACGTAGGAAAAACGTACAACAGGACTTTACTGATGTGTCGGCCGGGGTCCGGCCTTCATCAAGAGTCAGGTGTCAAATCCACAGACACACACACACACATATATATATATATATATATTTATATATATATATATATATATATATATATATATATATATATATATATATATATATAGTCAGATAAAATATGGCGTTGGCCAGCCCACTGGTCATGCGCGCTAACGCGGTCATGCTCTGCAAGCCAGTCCTCCACGTTGTGATCCTCGGTGCCGCTGAAGATGGCAGGGTCGCGCTGACGTACCGCACCAGAACACACGACAGACGGAGGGGCGGGAGCGGATTGCGAAGGGCCGGCGTCGTCGGTCATTGTGGCCGCAGATGGCAAAGTACGGCTGCGGAGCTACCGGTCGGGGAAGACGTTACCCCGCACCTCCACCAAATGTCACGGGATGTTCTTGCAAGTCCACAGGGCGTCTGACCGAAGTACAAGGAGACTGAGCAGTCTCAGTTGGACACTAATCGAGCGCGCACTACTGCTTCGTCAACTTCCTCTTTCACACTTCACCGTGCCGGCACCGATAATCTCCAGTACAATATATATATATATATATATATATATATATATATATATATATATATATATATATATATATTGTGAGCGCATTTTGATCATATCGTCGTCGTCATCTGTACAAACGACTCATCATCTTGTGTGAGCGCTATTTGTGCATATCGTCGTCGTCATCTGTACATACGACTCATCATCTTTTGTCTCGTGCGGTGCTTCGTCTCTGACTCGGGCGACTGCTCGGAAATAAAGGCATCGCATCGGTCAACGTCTCACAAGTGGTGGAGGTGTTGTACCTTGTCAGCGTTGCATTTCTCGAGGACTCGCGATCGCTTCTTGCTTGGTCCGGTTCTCGAGTGCCTATGCCAGCCTCACAGCCTTTAATACGACTCCTGAGCCAATACTACTGCCGAAAAGGTCTACTGTCGCCAAGCTCGCCGACGCTGCTCCGGTATGTGTCGTCAGTGTTTCGCCTGCCACATCTTCCGCGCATTGTACGCCCGCAGAAGGCCACACTGGTGCTATTAAGGCCACCTTGAGTGCAGATCTCAATCCGGCCCAGACCAATGCACTCCTCACCATTTTAATGAAGCATGAAGCTTGTTTTGACGTTTCTTCGCGAGGCCTGGGTCAGACCACTGTAACTACTCATCGAATTGAAACAGACGGCTCTCGTATCATTCACCGTCGCCCGTACCGTGTGTCAGCTTCGGAGCGAAAAGTTATAGAAGAACAAGTGAACGACATGCTGACACGCAACATTATAAGGCCTTCAGCAAGCCCTTGGTCTTCTCCTGTTGTGCTTGTTAAAAAAAAGGGTGGTTCTGTGCGCTTTTGCATCGATTATAGGGCGCTCAACAAAATTACCCGTAAGGATGTTTATCCAATTCCTCGTATTGACGATGCTTTGGATACCTTACAAGGTGCCGAGTATTTCTCGAGCCTCGACTTGCGCTCCGGATATTGGCAGATTCCCATGCATGAGCCAGATAAAGAAAAGACTGCGTTTGCTACACCTGATGGCCTTTTCGAATTTAACGTGATGCCTTTTGGACTGTGCAATGCACCAGCTACGTTTGCACGTATGATAGATACAGTACTCCGTGGCTTAAAATGGAAGACCTGCCTTTGTTACTTGGACGACATTGTCATCTTTTCGTCGAGTTTCTCCCAGCACCTACAACGTCTAGACCAAGTTCTCGCGTGTCTAGCAAAAGCTGGTCTCCAACTCAATACTAAAAAGTGTCCCTTTGCAAGCCGAAGCATTAAAGTATTGGGCCACGTCGTCAGTAAGCATGGCATCCAGCCTGATCCCGATAAAATCGCTGCAGTACTGCAATTTCCGCCACCAACCGCACTTAAAGAACTCCGCAGCTTTCTTGGACTGGCGTCCTACTTCCGCCGCTTTGTCCGTGACTTCGCCACCATCGCCGCTCCTCTACACAAACTTCAGACTTCGAGCGCGTCCTTTGTGTGGTCGAACGACTGTGAAGCCGCCTTCCAGACCCTCAAACGAGTTCTCACGTCAGGGCCCGTGCTCCTTCATTTCGATGCAACGGCCCCGGCTATTCTACACACTGATGCCAGTGGGCATGGAATTGGCGCTGTCCTGCTGCAGCGGAATCAGAAGTCCGAAGAGCAAGTCGTGGCTTATGCAAGTCGTTATCTTTCTCCTGCTGAGCGCAACTACACGATTACAGAACAGGAATGCCTCGCCATCGTGTGGTCAATACAAAAATTTCGTCCCTATCTCTACGGCCGCCATTTCACAGTTGTGACCGACCATCATGCTCTCTGTTGGTTGTCGTCCCTGAAAAACTTGTCTGGACGCCTCGGCCGTTGGGTACTGCGCTTACAGGAATATGACTTCACTGTCACGTATAAGTCCGGCAAACAACATCAAGATGCCGACGCTTTGTCGCGCTGCCCGCTGTCCCCAAACGCCCATGCTTCACCTTCGGTATGCACGTCACCATCTAGCCACACGTCTCAGCGCACGCCCAGTAGCCCGGGACAGTCAGTTGCCTCAGTTGACTTTCTCCCGTCTACTGACCTCGTCTCACTCCAACGTACTGACCCATACTGCCGTACGCTGATCGACCGACTTACTGGCTTGGCACGACCCCCCAACAGTCGCTTAAGAGGACAACTTTCGCGTTTTAAGCTTCAAGGTGGAGCGTTATTTCGATCAATCTACCATCCTTCCGGTAACCGATGGGTACCAGTCATACCTCGCTCACTTCACCTCCAAGTATTAGAAGCATTTCACGACGACGCGACGGCTGGCCACTTGGGCTTTCATAAGACTTACGACCGCATCAAAACGCGTTGTTTCTGGCCGGGCCTTTCCACATCTGTCGCCAAATACGTTGGATCCTGCGCGTCATGCCAGCACAGAAAACGCTCGACATCCCTTCCAGCCGGTCCTCTGCAGCCTCTACCATGCCCGTCCACCCCCTTCCAAATTGTGGGCATAGACTTGTACGGGCCCCTCCCACTCACCGCTGGATCGTCACCGCAGTGGATCATCTAACGCGGTACGCTGAGACAGCAGCTCTTCGCTCTGGTACTGCCTCCGAAGTCGCCGAGTTTTTCGTGCACAGTATCGTTTTACGCCACGGCGCACCTCGTGTCCTCCTGAGTGACCGTGGCAAGACGTTCCTATCGCATGTCCTACGTGAAGTCCTTCAGGCCTCGGACACCATCCATAAGACCACATCATCGTACCATCCGCAAACAAATGGTCTTACGGAGCGTTTTCATCGAACTTTGTCTGACATGATGTCAATGTATGTTCGACCCGATCACACCAACTGGAACACCATCCTACCTTTTGTGACGTTTGCGTATAATACTGCCGTCCAACGTACAACCAATTACAGTCCCTTCTTCCTGGTGTACGGTCGTGCGCCGTCTTTCGTCTTGGACACTACACTCCTTTCAGCACCTGCTGCTCCATCCGCGTCTCTTCCTGATGAATTTGCCGCTCGCCTCTCTCGGTGCCGTGAACTTGCCCGCGCCAACACCGCTACCATTCAGGACAAAAGGAACATTCGCTATGATGCGACGCGTCGCGTTGCTTCGTTCCGCCCAGGCGACGAAGTTCTTTTGTGGACACCTGTTCGCGCACCGGGGCTCTGTGAAAAATTTCTCCACAGATATCTCTACACCGTTTTGCAACGAACTTCGGCCGTTAACTACCGCGTCACTCCTGTCACATCAGCTACTGACCGCCGCCGCCGCACTACGGAAATCGTTCACGTATCTCGCCTGAAACCCTACATTCGCCGTACCTGCCCTTTCTAGTTTGCGGTCTTGCTGACCGCTTTCCTGAAGGGGGGGAAGTTAGTGTGAGCGCATTTTGCGCATATCGTCGTCGTCATCTGTACAAACGACTCATCATCTTGTGTGAGCGCTATTTGTGCATATCGTCGTCGTCATCTGTACATACGACTCATCATCATCTTTTGTCTCGTGCGGTGCTTCGTCTCTGACTCGGGCGACTGCTCGGAAATAAAGGCATCGCATCGGTCAACGTCTCACAAGATATATATATATATATATATATATATATATATATTGCGAGGGTGTTTACTTGCAAATCAGTTAGGACTACGCAACAGCCTTGACTCAAGAGCGTCGGTCGCTGTCTCGCGCTCTCCGGGCTGCTGGACTTCGTCATCCTCTCTCAATGGCTGCGGACGCTCTTCCCCACTACATTGGCCCCGGTGGCGAAGAGGAGCCCTCCTGGCGACTCAAGGCGATGCAAGCACCAGAGGGTCGTAGTAGGGTTTTAAGCGGCTCACGTGGACTGTTTCACTACAGCGGCTATGTCTGTCGGTTGGAGCTGTCGCAGGCTCGACGACGTAGTTCACCGGCGATGTGCATTCAACAATCCGGTAGGGACCGTGAATATTTGCTGCAAACTTGCGGGAGAGACCAGGGGTGGGGCATGGAATGGAAATCCACACAAACGAGCCAACAGGGAAGATAGGGGTAGGTATAGCCGGGTCAAGGCGATCTTTTTGAAGACCTTGTGTCACGGATGTAAATGAGCGTGCGAGTTGGCGGCACTCTTCGGCACATTGAGCAAGAGGTGAGGCTGGGCGGTATTTGGATGCATTCGGGTGGTATGGAAGTATATTATCCAGTGTGGAAGATGGATCGCGTCCGTAAGTAAAAAGAAAGGTGGAAATCCAGTGGTGGCTTGCGTGGTTGTGTTGTAGGCATATTTCACAAAAGGTAGCACCAAGTCCAAATAAGAATGGTTGGAGGCTATGTACATGGAGAGCATATCACCGATTGTTCGGTTAAAGCACTTTGTCAAGCCATTAGTCTGCGGATGATAACTTGTAGTGATGCGATGAATGATGTTGCACTCACTGAGCAGCTCTTGGACGACTTGAGAATGAAACACACGCCCTCGGTCGCTAAGCAGCTTACGTGGCGCGCCATGGCGCGCCATGGCGAAGAACGAAGCTGCGCAAGATGAACAAGGCAACATCACGAGCTGAACCTGTTTGAAGAGCGGCGGTTTCGGCATATCGAGTGAGATGGTCGACGGCCACAATAATCCACCGATTGCCCGCAGGGATGGAAGGAAGGGGCCCGTACAGGTCTATGCCGATTCTATCAAACGGGCGAGCAGGACACGGAAAAGGTTGTAATGGGTCAGGCGTGTGACAAGTTGTTTTCCGACGTTGACACTCAATGAAGGAACGATGGTACTTGTGGAAATATGTGTACATTCCATGCCATTAGAATCGCTGTGTAATAAATTATTCAATAGTAACGTAAACTAGTAGGGCACGAGAACGAGAATTCATGATTGGCAGTGGTTCTCTTAAATCTGTGAAAGAATACGTTTATCTTGGTCAGTTTACTCACAGAGGACTCTAACCATGAGAAGGAAAACTTAAAGAGTCATAAAAATGGCTTGCAGCACATGCGGCAGAAATCCCATTCTGACCACCAGCTTACCGCTATCTTGGAGAAGAAAGATGCACGGTCATTCCATTGCATTGCTGCTAACGTATAAGACAGAAACTTGTAGGCTAACAAAGAAGATCGAAAAAGGGAAAGAACAGCGAAACGATTGATGGAACACATAACGTTAAAAAACACGAAGACAGAGGTGTGGATTAGGCAAAGAATGGGGACAGCCGATTTGATAGGTAATCATAAGAGGAACAAATGTAGCTAGGAAGGCCATGCAATGCGTATGGCAGATAACCGGATGTCTAATGTTGTTACGGAATGGGGGCCATGGGAAGTTAAGTGTAGTCGAGAAGGCTAGAGAATTATGTGGCGCCATGTAATTAGGAGACTTGTAGTGAAATCATAGAATGAGCTAGCACAAGATAAGCGCAGAAAGAGATTGCGCGGACATGCCTTCGTCCTGAAGTGGATATAAAAATACGATGATGGTAATGTTCAACCAAGCTCTTTCTGAGCTACGAATTTGGGTATTCTGTTGTATTAGAAACGGTGGCTTTGTATACAATATATGGACGGCTGTTATTGATTCCTGTCGACATCGCCTAGGTGAGTTATGCTCTCGACAGTCTCAGTGGCGTAATTACGTTGGGTGCTCAAAACACGTTGTTTTCCGATGAAGAAGGCGCCAATTTAATACCATAGCTGTAATGGGGCAAATTTTTGAACATACTAGGTCACAGTTATAAGCTTTGTAAACGTAACAGAATATGGCAAGCATTGAAAAACAGCATGTTCCCGGGCGTTATAAGTGGTTTACGTAATTGATGACATTATTTTAGGCCCCCAAGCGTTTTCGAAAGCGAGCGAAATGTGTAAATGCCTTTCAAAACTTAAGCCACTATGTCATCCGATAACACACAAGTTTGTCAATCAGTTCTTCCATGCATGAAGTCAAGTGTATAGGACGACAAACTGTCAGGCATGTCCACTGATTACCAGGCTTCAGCAACATACTAGGTATGCCGCCTTTCATGATGTCGGTACCTATAGTCGCTAAGTGGGCCTTCCTAAGCGACAGCACTTGGCCCAGATGGCTATCAGCAAAGCTGAATTTTTGTTTGCCGAAATCAGGTAAACAATATGTCTGCTCGAAGGGTGGTTCCCAAGGAGCCATTCAGCACAGTATGCAGATATTCAACCACTGCTATACGCCGCCAAAACATTGCGCTGTTTATGTTGTAGTCTTCATCATTTAACAAGGCTATCATGGTCACTTGAAATATGACAGTGAAAATTACAGTATTCTAGCACGAGTCGTGTGTCAGCTTAAGCTTTTGTTCCTGTGCTCATTTGTCATATAATAGCGCATCCGGTTTGACAAGGTGACAGGGCTCATAAATGGGATATAATTTTTGTCGGTCGGTACGATATCTCAATAGGCCCTATCCTGTACGTCGTCTGTCTGACGCGTGTCAACCCACCGGAAACATTTATTGTGCAGGAAGCAACAGAGCTTGTGTCCCAGGCTATTTCCTCGATGCATGTGTCCATTACTTTATTGCCTCGGTGGTAGAAGCTAGTGGTGAACAAACAAATATTTCCCCTGAAGAAAAGGCTTACGCAGAATTGTATATCGTATAATACCGGCCCTTGCTTCATTCAGAAAACAATATTTCTAGATATGGCATAAAAAATGTTGCTTCGCCCGAAAGGCGAAGCATCGATTGCGATAGCAAATTAGTAGAGGGCAATTCGGAGTAGGTATAGTAGTTTTATCGGCTGCATAAACTTATACACATTGGCTTACAAACTGAATTAACAATCATGGTATCAGCGCGCACAAGCAAACATGAATAGATCACACTGAATGACCGCAGCCAACGACTGTCAAAACGCTAGCAGCAAGCGCAGGTTCGCGCGGACTATCGCTTCAACGGAAACTGAGCGGTGAATGCACAGAGCATACAGAAGTCAGAGCCGTGTGGAGATAAGAGACGGTGCGGGCGACCGGCACCGCCGGGCAAAGGAAAAGCTGTTGGCAGAGGAGAAGCTGCCCCCCCCCCCCCCCCTCTTTCCGTTTCTTGCTTTCGCGTGGGAGATTGAGTGGCAAGATACGCCTTTGGTGCCGGAGCACAGCGCCGTCTCGCCTCTCTCCCTCCCATACCCCCACAGCCTTTCGGGCGACGGTTGCGTTTGCTTTCCACCGTGCGTTCGCTCTCCGTGATAGCGCGCGGGGGAGTTCGCCCTCCGTGATAGCGCGCGTCCCCCGCGCTCTTTCGCTCGCGCATACGGCGCGCGGCGACGATTTTATCGACCTTTGAATCTATGCGGAACCTCACGGCGACGGCGACGCCGACGGCAGAAATCCGGTTGAAGTGTCCATATAATTGTTATCGCAATAATACTTTAAATACTTGATTAGTTAATTCCCATCGAAACATTTGCTCCTGGTAGCATAACGAACACTGACACTCCTTGTATGGCTCGCGTTAAAATATTTCACAAGTTCGTGCTGCCAATGGAAAGCGCATTGGCAATCGTAACATGTAGCGCTTTATTTCTTATTGGAGTTGATATGAATAAATAATATTACAGAAAATGGCCTCATGCTGCTGTTAACGCAAAATACACTCAAGCCACAATTCCTTCCTAATAGTTTTCACATGCTTTTATTACTTTTGGAATTCATTTGATTTGCGCGTATCCTACAAGTTTCGCATAGTCACTGCCCGCATAGGTACGGTGACAGCAAACTGCCTAGTGTGGAAAGATTAGAAAGATATAGCAAGATATGCTTGGATATTGCAGTGCCATACATTAGCAACAGGTAATACTACGACGCTTGAAACGTCTTCGTGAAACTTTTCACTGATTAGGACAAAAAGTGGTGTGGGTTCGTGAGGGAGAATTGATTTCTGAGGTTCAGATCCCCTAGACAACACTACCTGCTATGAGAAATGTAGTGGAGAGCGTTGCATGAAACTTTATTGCTTAAAGGGACACTAAAGAGAAACGGGAAGTTCAGCTAGAATAAAAGAGGGACCTTCAGGAATGCATGCGGTTTTTGTTGGGTGCAAAAATATTAGTTATTAGCGGAGAAATTCGTAAACAAAGACCAATTATCTCTTCCTCAATTTCTCTCACCCCAGATTTGGCGCTGAAGCAGTGTCGTCACAGATTGCATTGCTCTCGTCGAATCAGAATGCGCCATGATACGTCACCGCTTGCGTAAACGGCCGAGGCGCTGGATGCATCATGGCTGCATGCATGGTCGCTGCGTTTGCGTTCGCCGCGATGGATACCGTTGCTGCTGCTGAACCTTGCAACGAAGAGCTCGCCAGGGAAGCAGGACTGCATTTCAGCGATATTCAGTGAAACGGAGCGCGAAATGATCCTTCGTGTTCGAGCGGTAGGTGTTTCCGCGTGCGATGGCGGTGAGCCGCCGGCCGCGCCGGCGGAATGCAGAGCTTCGTTTTCGTCGACTAAGGCGAAGCGTCCGGTCCGCCAGGCGACGATGTTCCCGACAGAACAAGCGTAGAAAGTTGTGCACGTACTCGGTATGGTTATTTCGTGACTTTATTTAATGACATTCAGCACTCACCGAGCCGCCAGTTTGCTGCTGCAGGGGCATCGGTACGGGTTTGATGAAGGCCGCATTGAGGGAACAGCTGCTCGACAAAGGACTGGCCTATGGGGCACGCCAAGATACTTTCCGAGGGCAAGATTATACACATAATCCGAGGGCGAGAAATGCAGAGAGCACACCATCAATTTCTCTGGCTCTTTTGCCGTTTTATCACCGGCAGAGCACTGAGCCATTGGGAACGCCGGGGAGCCGGGGCTCTCCGCGCGACGCCACATGAAAGGACACAATCGAGTCAACACTGCCGCTGCCCCTGATCAAGCGCCTTGGGCCATTAATACAGCCCTCAACACTACACACACGAGGCATTTTCTGGCTGTTTCCCGCGAAGTCAACGTTTTTCGAGCCACGCAACACGCAACCAAACACCGTAGAGCGGAACAGGCGCGCGCGACGATGCATTGACCAAAAACGAAACTACGAAACTATCATGGCCGCATGTATCGCCATGGCATTTTTTTTATTTATTTAATTTTGTGCTAAACTTGTACTTTCTCGCTTGAAATGGTTTAAAAAGTTGGCAAATGCTGTTTATGTACGTTTAAGGTGTATTTCATTTTGCGTTTTATTAACAGCGATAACTCGCTCTCGACCAATCGCGACCGGCCTACGTTTGTAATCTCCGACGTCATGAACGTTAGTGCGGGAATTTCGAAGGAGCGTCAGCACCAATTCTTCAGTTTTTCGCTATTTTCTCGCTTATTAAACATCTGTTTGCAGTAAGAATGTTATGGCTGTGATCGTGAAAGGATAATCTACCATTTAAGCTCAACTTCCGGTTTCTCTTTAGTGTCCCTTTAAGGGGTGTAGTGTGAACCATAGTTTAAGTTCAGGTATGCTATTTTTTATAATTTTGTGTGCATTTGAATGACGTTGTTGCCAAGAATACAGTTCTAGGAATTTATGCTCAGCAGCGGAACATATTAGCTCCTCAGGCCACAGAGGCAAGCACTTATTCCACGAGATTCAAACCAATTGTAATAAGTGCAATGGCATCATTACTCTTGACCATATGCTTTGGCAGTGCCCTGCGGTCTTCGCAGACTGTGACAAGGAACAAGAATGGTGGCGGCAAATGCTACGAAGTGAATCACTCTCTGACCAATTACGGGCAGTCCAGAAGGCCCGCGATGTGGCTGAAGGGCTCGGCCTGACAGTCCCAACGTGGGAGTGGCCCGCGTCAACCCAGGGTTGACCTTCAGGACTCAATAAAGTTCTCCATACCATACCATACCATACGAGAGCAGAGGTTCCAGATTCAGGTAAGAGAGCGAGCCAATACCTTAAGCATTGTAGCAGTCCTCGAAACTGGGAGCCTTCGAGCATTTATTGCAATCACTGGATCGACATGTCCTCGTCTTGTTATTGCCGCCTCCACACACGGCTCGTACCCACAGGGGAGATTGGCCACATTTGGTTGTTTGAAAAGTGCATCAACAAAATACCAAAAGGGTGGTAAAGGCAAAAATTCAACAGGAACCAATAGGCAACGAAATGGTAACAGAAATTTTGAGAAAGCCTATACATAAGTTTAAGAAAAAGTGAAAATAAAGTAAATTGTCCCACAGTCGGTGCTTAGCAGAAAAAATGCCTTGCTGACGCTCTTCTCCTCCTTGGCAGCCTTGGTATTCTGCTTCATCTTCATCTGTTTCCGCTCCTGACCATGGCATCTTGTATCCTCCCCGCCTTGTCTTCATCCCTCCGAGGATGGTATGGAATAACGTATCAAATTGAAGCTTCTTCTTTCGTGCCTCTCAGTCCTTCAAAATAATCTGTTTTCCGGGTGCCTGTCGCCTCGCAGGCTTGGTAACAATGTACGGGTACGAGAATGGCGTCTTTTGAATCCAGGCTCCTTTTAATTAAACTCATGTCCCCTGCAGTTATATCACGTATCTTGAACCGGTGGCATTTGTCAGTTTTATTTATTGCATGGCGCTACCCACGCCTGGAGTTGATTACTGCTTCGACCTCTGTCAGCACTGTCGTGATTTCTTCGAAAGTGAGACAGGCTCTGCCGAGAATTTTACGCTGAGAAGTCTTCACAGATCGGACCAGCCGTTCCCTCCATGTGCCCCACCAAGGAGCATTCGGCACTATAAACTACCACGAGATACCGTTAGAAGTGAGGTGGTTAGTCACGTCCTTTTCCGTGAACATGTCAAAGAGTCTCTTTAAATCTGCTGACGCTTTTTGAAATGTCCTTGCATTGTCCGAATAGATAACGCAGGGTAGTCCTGTTCGGCCGACAAACCGCCGCAAGCACAATATGAATGATTCGGACGTCATGCTTGAAACGAGTTCGAGGTGGATTGCTCGTGACACGGTACACGTGAAAAGTGTAACGTAACACTTGGCGTCACCGTCTTGCGCGCGTGCTAGGAGAGGTCCGGCGAAGTCAACACAAACAACTTCGAAAGGGTTTGTCGTAACCATTCGGTGACTCGGTAAAGGAGCGGTCGGAGCACTTCCTGGTCTGGCAGTGAAGCGTTTGCACACATTGCAGTTATGTATAACCTTCTTGACAGGCGGAGATCGGCAATGCGCGACGTGAGTTTTAGGGGTCGTCCTCGTGCTATGCAGTTGAGGTCTGCATAAAATACTTGTTTTTGGACGCATTTGACCAGAAGTGCTCGGCCCGAATTATTTCTGTCGCTTTCAAGTGGCCAATTTCTTCTGTCTTGTGTCGACAATGGTCTGTGAATCTGAACACCCAAGCTGTTATTCTCAATAGGTGCTGAAGCTTGCTGAAACGCTCAACGCATATAAGTGGACTGTGTACTTTGGCTTCCATTACTACTTGAACAGCTGCCATCTCACTTCTGACAGCGTCGTCAAAGTCAGACGAAATGGACGGTTGGCGAGGCCACTTGTCCATGGATCCGTGTAGCCAGTCAGGACCACGCCACCATCTTGAGCACGAAGTCACCTTGTCTAACGTCACTCCCCGCGTTAGCAAATCGGATGGATTCTCTAATCCTGGGCAATATCTAGACCGGGATCGTTCTGTTCTACCCTTAATTTCCGTGATACGAATAGCCACAAACTGTTTCCATCTTGTGCAGTCTCCTCGTATCCATCACAATACAATAGTAGAGTCGGTCCACATGATGTACTCAATACTGACACGTATAGATGTTTATCTTTCACCGGTGGCCGCTTTCCACCGACTAACAAATGTTAAACGTTATCGCTCGGCGCAGGACGCGCCTGTATCGGAAGTTTCTAGAACGTTATCGATGCTTCTTTCCATTGCCTGTTTTCACCGACGCTTATGTTATCTGATTGCATGACTGACGCGAATTCTCTAGAACTTTCTGGAAGACACGCGGGCATCAGGGATTAATCTATAACCTTCGATGACTCAGGTATAAAAGCCGACGCGTTTCGCCGCTGATCAGATTTTCGACGATCGCCGACTGTGTTCGCCGCTATCGTTGTGCTTTGAGTGTACCTTGCTTTTGTGGGCACAGGTTCGCCCAATAAACAACCAGTTTCGTCGTACACAGTTTTACGACTGTTTTCTTCAGCGTCACTACTACGTGACATCTGGTGGAGGTGCTAGTTCGTTCATGCACCGAACGCCCCCGCAAAGCCGCGACTCAAGCCCGAAACCGGAGGACGAGACCAACGTCGCCAAGGAGCAGCGAGCTAGCCGTAGGCAGCAAGGACTTGTGCCGGAGTTCGGACTTCTTCCCGAAAAGACCACTGCAATCAAGGCCAAGTCAACGACCAAAATGGCAGCACCAGCGTCCCCCATCCTGCTGCAGCAACCTCGGGAGCCACCGACCTTCCGTGGATCATCGGCTGAAGACCCTGAAACCTGGCTGGAGACATACGAGCGGACCGCGACGTTCAACAAATGGAGCGACGACGACAAGTTGCGCCATGTCTATTTTTCGTTGGATGACGCTGCTCGGACATGGTTTGAGAACAGGGAGACCACCCTGGTGACTTGGGACCTATTTCGCGAGAACTTCGTGAGGACCTTCACGAGTGTCGTACGAAAAGAAAGGGCTGAAGTTCTCCTGGAAACCAGAGTTCAATTGCCGAACGAGAGCATCGCGATCTTCACGGAGGAGATGACTCGCCTCTTCCGCCACGCCGACCCCGACATGTCTGAAGAAAAGAAAGTTAGGTTCTTGATGCGGGGCGTCAAAGAGCATCTATTCACTGGATTGATGCGCAACCCGCCCAAGACTGTGGCAGAATTTGTTTCGGAGGCGACAACCATCGAGAAGACGCTTGAAATGCGAGCCAGACAATACAACCGCCGTGCGCTGACAAACTACGCCGAAGCTCAAGCTCTAGGCGCCGACGACCTGCACGAGACGATCAGAGCTGTTGTACGGGAAGAACTACAGAAATTATTCCCAAAGTAGCAGCCTCAGGTGACTTCAATCGCCGACATAGTTAAAGAAGAGGTTCAGCGATCTCTGGAAGTGCCAGAAGCTCCGGCATCGCCTCAACTACAGCCGCAAGCGATGACCTACGCCGCCGTCGCCCGTCGTCACGGCCCCCCTCCGCGCTCGCGCCAGGGCCCCGTAACGCCGCAGTTCCGTCGTCCACCGCCGCCGCCGCCAGCACGCCCGCCCGTCGCCCAGCGCAGCTACCAAAGGAAGACGGACATTTGGCGCGCCCCCGACCACCGCCCGCTCTGCTATCACTGCGGGGAAGTCGGCCATGTCTACCGCCGATGCCCATACCGCGAGATGGGCCTACGAGGGTTCGCCGTCAACGCGCCACGTCCACAGCTTGGCGAGCGACCACGCGACATCGCTGACTACCTCGCCGGAGCCCAGTTCCAACCACGACGACCCTCACGCTCGCCGTCACCAGGACGTTACCTGTCGCCGCAGCGCCGACCATACACTGGCCCAGCGCGGGGCCGGTCCGTGAGCCCCTATCCGGGAAACTAAAGGCAGCAACCGATGGAGGTGCGGTTGCTGTACGACGCAATACCGAAGATCCTCCGCCGCCACCGACGACGACAACTCACGCATCATCACAACGAGGTACCAGCACACCGCCTAGCAAGAGCCTTGACGACAACACTTCGCCGCCGAAAGAAGACCTACCGACGCGACGTAGCAGCAGCGAAGCAAGCCGACGTAGCCGTGATCCGACGCCACGACTTAACCGCAACGCCAGACGACGGTCTACCGACTTAGAGGTGGTAATCGATGGTCATAGCGTCACCTCTCTCGTCGACACTGGAGCTGACTATTCCGTCTTCAGTGGCCCGTTCTCCGCCAAGTTGAAGAAGGTGAGGACGGCCTGGCAAGGACCTGATATCCGGACAGTGGGAGGCCACCTAATAACGCCGGCTGGAATCTGCACAGCGCGAGTCACGGTTAACAATCGCACTTACCCGGCGAGCTTCGTAATCATGCAGCACTGCTCCAGGGACGTCATCCTAGGCATGGACTTTCTAAACCAACATGGTGCAGTCATCGATTTAAGGTCCAAGTCAATAACGCTTTCAACGGACAACGCGATACCACCGGATACAGACATCAGTTACCATGCCTTGAATGTGCTAGAAGAACAAGTCACCGTTCCGCCTCGCTCCAGTGTAATGATTTTCGTCGGTGCCGAAGTGCCTGCAGATATGGAGGGCGTCATCGAGGGCGATCATCACTTACTGCTCGATCGTGAAATTTGCGTCGCTAGAGGCATAGGTGAACTACGCGAAGGGAAAGCAAGAGTGATGCTCACGAACTTCAGCGACGAATACAAGCACATTAATAAAGGCACAACGGTCGCCTACATCGACGAAATAGTACAAGCCGGCAGTGCTTTTGCCTTCACGGATTCTAGTGCACCTGCAACGAAGACTGTAGTACTTGAACCAACTTTCGACGTCAATCAGAACCTTCCTTGGCATAAGAAAGAACAGCTAAAAGCTCTGCTCCTGCAATACAAGGACTGCTTCTCGTCGTCGTCAAAAGTTCGACAAACCCCGGTCGCCAAGCACCGCATCATAACCGACGAATATGTCCGCCCACTCCGTCAGAGCCCGTACCGAGTTTCGGCGCGCGAACGCGAGGCCATAAGGCAACAAGTCGACGAAATGCTACGCGACGACATCGTCCAGCCGTCCAAGAGTCCGTGGGCGTCCCCCGTGGTGTTAGTGAAGAAGAAGGATGGAACCCTACGTTTCTGCGTCGATTATCGTCGCCTCAACAAGATCACGAAGAAGGACGTATACCCTCTCCCACGGATTGACGACGCCTTGGATCGACTCTACAACGCAAAGTATTTTTCGTCGATGGACCTCAAAACCGGCTACTGGCAAATCGAAGTCGACGAGAGAGACCGGGAGAAGACTGCCTTTATAACACCAGACGGACTGTTCGAGTTCAAGGTCATGCCGTTTGGTCTTTGTTCGGCACCTGCGACTTTCCAACGGGTCATGGATACAGTACTGGCAGGCTTGAAGTGGCAGACTTGCCTCGTCTATTTGGACGACGTCGTTGTGTTTGCCTCAAGCTTCGAGGAACACCTCCGGCGCCTTGAAACAGTTCTTCAAGCTATCAAGACCTCCGGACTCACGTTGAAGCCAGAAAAGTGCCGCTTCGCATACGAGGAGCTCTTGTTTTTGGGCCATGTCATCAACAAGTCTGGAGTGTGCCCTGACCCACAGAAAACGGCGGCCATCACTGACTTTCCTCCGCCCGCCGACAAGAAGGCAGTGCGTAGATTTCTTGGCCTGTGCGCCTATTACAGGCGCTTCGTCAAGGACTTTTCACGGATCGCCGAGCCACTGACATACCTCACGAAGGCCGACGTCGAGTTCAAGTGGGAGACGCCGCAAATCGAAGCATTTGAAGAACTGAAGCGACGCCTGCAATCGCCGCCCATTCTTGCGCATTTCGACGAAAACGCCGATACCGAAGTCCACACCGACGCAAGCAGCGTAGGACTCGGCGCCGTGCTTGTGCAGAGGACTGACGGAATAGAAAGGGTTGTAAGTTACGCTAGCCGGTCGCTATCGAAGGCGGAATCAAATTATTCCACAACAGAAAAGGAGTGCCTCGCCATCATCTGGGCTACATCAAAGTTTCGCCCCTACCTCTATGGCAGGCCCTTCAAAGTTGTAAGTGACCACCACGCCTTGTGTTGGCTAGCTAACTTGAAGGATCCTTCAGGTCGCCTCGCACGATGGAGTCTGAGACTTCAAGCATTCGACATCACCGTCGTCTACAAGTCCGGCCGAAAGCATTCTGACGCCGACTGCTTGTCTCGCGCCCCCGTCGAACCGCCGCCACAGGACGACCAGGATGACGACACTTTCTTGGGACCCATCAGTGCCGACGAATTCGCTGAACAACAGCGAGCCGACCCGGAACTAAGGAGCCTTGTAGACTACCTAGAAGGCAAGACCGTCACTGTGCCGAAGGTGTTCAGGCGAGGATTGGCGTCGTTTTTCTTGCAAAACGATATTCTCCTAAAGAAGAACTTTTCGCCTCTCCGAGCCAACTACCTCCTCGTGGTGCCCTCAGCGTTGCGTCCAGAGGTTCTGCAAGCTCTCCATGACGACCCAACGGCTGGACATCTCGGTTTTTCCCGCACGCTCGCGAGGATACAAGAAAAATACTACTGGCCTCGCCTCTCTGCCGACGTCGCCCATTACGTAAGGACATGTCGAGACTGTCAGCGACGCAAAACACCGCCGACAAGGCCAGCCGGACTTCTACAGCCGATCGAACCACCTCGCCGACCATTCCAGCAGATCGGGATGGACTTACTTGGGCCTTTTCCGACGTCGACGTCCGGGAATAAATGGATCGTCGTAGCTACGGACTACCTCACCCGCTACGCCGAAACAAAAGCCTTGCCCAAAGGCAGTGCCGCCGAGGTAGCCCGATTCTTCGTTGAGAACATTCTCCTGCGTCACGGTGCTCCAGAAGTCCTCATCACCGACAGAGGCACGGCCTTTACGGCAGAACTAACTCAAGCCATCCTGCGATACAGCCAGACAAGCCATCGCCGGACCACCGCCTACCACCCGCAGACGAATGGCCTCACCGAGCGCCTGAATAAGACCATCGCCGACATGCTGGCAATGTACGTCGACGTCGAACACAAGACGTGGGATGCCATCCTTCCGTACGTGACCTTCGCATACAACACGGCCGTGCAAGAAACGACGCACATGGCGCCGTCCAACCTGGTCTACGGAAGGAACCCGGCAACGACGCTTGACGCCATGCTACCGGACGTCACCGATGAGGAAAATCTAGACGTTGCCACCTATTTGCAGCGTGCCGAAGAAGGTCGACAGCTCGCTCGCCTGCGCATCAAGAACCAGCAGAGGACCGACAGCCGACACTACAATCTTCGACGACGCTACGTCGAGTACCAGCCCGGAGACCGTGTTTGGGTCTGGACTCCGATTACGCCGACGAGGACTTAGCGAAAAACTCTTACGTCGCTATTTCGGACCATATAAGATCATCCGACGTACTGGCGCACTGGACTATGAGGTCGTGCCAGACGGCATTTCGCAATCACAGCGGCGCCGCGCACGACCCGAAGTCGTCCATGTGGTGCGTCTTAAGCCTTTCTACGCCCGCTGACGAACTTAGGTACTTTGTTACTTTATTTTTTTCTTTATTACGTGTGGTTTTGTTTTCGCTTTCACATTTGTTTGTAGCATCGGGACGATGCTTTTTAAGGGGAGGGTATTGACACGTATAGATGTTTATCTTTCACCGGTGGCCGCTTTCCACCGGCTAACAAATGTTAAACGTTATCGCTCGGCGCAGGACGCGCCTGTATCGGAAGTTTCTAGAACGTTATCGATGCTTCTTTCCATTGCCTGTTTTCACCGACGCTTATGTTATCTGATTGCATGACTGACGCGAATTCTCTAGAACTTTCTGGAAGACACGCGGGCATCAGGGATTAATCTAGAACCTTCGATGACTCAGGTATAAAAGCCGACGCGTTTCGCCGCTGATCAGATTTTCGACGATCGCCGACTGTGTTCGCCGCTATCGTTGTGCTTTGAGTGTACCTTGCTTTTGTGGGCACAGGTTCGCCCAATAAACAACCAGTTTCGTCGTACACAGTTTTACGACTGTTTTCTTCAGCGTCACTACTACGTGACAATACGAATGTTATATTTAGGGCACTCTTGACGTATGTCAGCAGTCTTGAGCCAACCAATGCACCTAAAAGCTCCAAGCAGGGCAGCGTTGTTTTCTTTATAGGAGCCACACGTGACTTGGAGATCAGCAACATGAGTCGTTCATCTCTGGCCGCAACCGCGTAAATTGCCGCTCCGTACACAGCTGGGCTGGCATCGCAAAAGACATGCAGGTGCATCTCACTTGGCAACTTCCTTCCTCCGCCAACGTAATGAGGAACTACTATTTCCTGCAGTTGCGGGTGCTGCCGTCCCCAACCTTGCCATTCTTCTTGAAGTTCATTGGGTAATTTCTCGTCCCAGCGTATTCCTCGTGCGACAATCTCTGGAACATATGCGTATGGCAATCGTGTATGGTCCAACGAGTCCGAGTGGATCGAATATTCTCGATGTCGCTTGTAAATAAACCGTTTAGTGTCCAGTTTATCTTTCATGAACTCTAACAGGCTCTCAAAAGAAAAAGTGAATACGTCTTTTGCAGGATTCCAAACAACTCCGAAAACTTGGACCGACTTCTCATGCAGGACCACCATTTCTTGACTGGGAGATTCCTGCTGGCGTTCCCAGGCAACCATTAGGTTGGCGGAATTTGTGGTCCATTTGCCTAGGACCATGCCCGCCTCTTTCATAATTTCTTGCGCCTGACAACAAAAATTTTCTGTCTCTTCTTCCGTGGCGGCACCAGTGATCTAGGTCGTCCACGTAAAACGACTCGGTCAGTTTGGTCGCAGTTTGTGCTTTGGCCTTATGTGCTCTCTTCACATGGCAAATGATGGTCGCTGTGAACAGGAATGGGCTACACGTAGCTCCAAGGGAACACGTGGCATCCTCCATTCTTGGAGCGGAGTACCCTAAGTTGCCTTCGGCAAACCACAGGAACCGAAAGGCGTCTCCGTCTTCCTCCCGTATTGATGTCTGCAGGAACGCCTTTTCAATATCGGCGATTACCGCTATGGGGTGTCCTGAAGCGCAGTAGTAGTTTCCAAGGTCGTGGTACAGGTTGTCCCCCTTTTCAATACAGTCGTTGAGAGACCTACTACCTTTTTCATACGATGACGCGTCAAAAAGCACCCGAACTTTCGTGGTCAACGCTTGTTTTCTGATGACTTCTTTGTGCGGCATGTAATACACCTTGCCTTGCTCAGGAGGGAGGTCGTCGACGATTTCGGCGTGACCAGCTCGTACGTACTCACGTATGGTGTCATCGTATATTCGCAAGCAGGCCTTTCTGCCTCGTTAGTCGATTAAGAAGCTTCTGCAGCCTTGTGACAGCAACCTGTTTGTTTGTCCGAAAGCTCAAATCCATAGGCAGTGCTACTTCATACCTTCCGTTGCGATATGTGACGGTGCTCTCAAAATATTGCATCACCTTGCTGACTTCATTGGTTCTGTCACCTGCATCAGAAATTCCAAGGAGATCAAGTTCCCAAAATGTCCGTAAGAACTCGTCCGACACGTATACTTGAGTTTTCAAAACGCAAATCATTATGCCCGTTGTTGCTGGCAGTGATGTCAAACAGTTGGTGCGTCCTTGAGAAGTTCAACCAAGCTTGGAATTCATGGCAATCAGCGATTCATTGCCTTCACAACGTAGAACGTCGCCGGTCAAGACTCTCCACATTTTATCAGAGCCGATCAGCACGCTGATTCCGCTTTGCGTGATGACTGATGCATGTGTGGGTTCATCGGCTACGTCTTTTCCCAGTTTCTTAAATGAAGCGACAAAAGACACTTCCATTTTAGTTTCTTCGATGTCTTGGAATATATGCGGAATCTCAATGGCACTTAGCACAACCTCGATGTCAGAAAACTGACTTCGTAGCGCAGCTCCACTATTCGTCGGTTTTCTGCCGCCTGGTCTGAGGCGCTGGCGAACGTGTTGAGAGCTATCTTTATAGATCCAATACACTTGAGGCCCAGGTGTCGTGACAATTCTTCGGTAACAAATGTGCGTTGACTTCCACCGTCGAAGACACCTCGCACGTAGCGGCAAGTGTGGTCTCTTAACGCCCAGGCTCGAAATGTTTGCAGGAAGACGCAAGCCGATCCATCCTTGCTTTCGTCGTCGTACCCCTACCGATGCGCGAACTGTCGTGCTTGCTCTGTCATTCTTGAGTCCTTGGTGCGAGCTCTGAGGGATCCTTTGTGGGTCGCACATACTTGAGGCATGGCGACCTTTGCACCTCGAGCAATCGATCCTCCGATGGCAGTCGCGCGCCCTATGACCTTTGGTGGTGCATCGGAAGCACCGTTTATCATTCGATAGCACTTCCGCACTTGCTTCTTCTGCGTCAAGGGCATATCCGTAGGGCACGCTTCTGTAGAGTGCTGTCTTGATGTGCAGAACACACACATCTCTTTGCACGGTTGAAACACATGATCTGAGTTCGTGTGAAGAGCAGATGACGCAGGCTGCTTCCAGTATCGACTGCGGTATAGCTGGTTTGATGTAAGGTGACCGCCGCTGTCTCGCACGCTGCTGTCCTTATAGTCACTCTTCTCCAGGCTTTCCAGTTCGATCGAAAGGAGTTTGAGTAGACCGTCTAGTTTCGAAGAACCAGCAGCATTGTCCGCGGTAGCACTTTCGACTTGCACAGCGCATGCACGATGGTAGTTAACTACGACGTCTCGGGGCACCGCCCTAAGGAAGATGTCGCAGAGCATGGACGAAAAACGACGACCTTTCCACACCCAATGACTCCAGGCCTCGGATGATGACGAGTACGTGGTCGTAGAGTTGTCGGAGGGCTCTTCCGTCACCAGATGAACGAACAGGAGTCAGGTGTCGTAACCTTGCGAAGTATTCCTGCTCCTGGCGCGTCTTGTCCCCAAAGCGCTTCTGCAACATGTCTATGGCGTCCTTATAGCATCCTTCCGTAGTTGGAAGACCCGCGACCGCTGAAGCAGCGTCTCCTTTGAGAAATAGTCGCAAATAATGAAACTTCTCAGTGGCGGTAAGACTCGCATTGTTGTGAACAATCTGTTCAAATTGCTCCCAAAACTCCACCCATTTACACACATCTCCAGAGAAGGGAGTGATCGTGAGTTTTGGTAGCTTGGCTCCCGTCCTTTCCGATGGCGACGCAATGTTATGGGTAGCCGACGTTGAACCCTCGGCTGCGTGCGCAGTGTCACTTGAAAAGCGGTCCCGCCTGCTCGTCAGCTCAGCAAGGGTACGCGTTCGCGTTGGCCTCATATTCCAAGACTGTTTCGTACTCGGCTTGGAATTCTTCGTCCGTGATTAGGCTCTATATTTCCACATTTATCTTGTTTAGTTCGTTATTATTTGCCTTCAGCCTCTCGTAGATGGAGTCGAGCTGCTCATGCGTTGCGGAGTCGCTACGAAAAAGGGCACTTGCCTCGTTGATGATCCGACTGTTCAAGGATCGTCGGGAAGTCCGCTTCGCCTTGAGCTTCTCCATTTTCCTGCAGGCAACTCGTAGCCGTCGGTGGGTCTATCCCGGTTTCGGCACCAATATTGTGGAATTATGGCGTACAGAAGCTTCAGAATAACTCCATTCCGTCGATATAATGGAGAAAGGCTTTAATAGCACTGATACGGGCCGTGAAGACCCTGCTAAAAGGCGAGAGTACCCGTTTTCTCCTCTCGTGCTCGCCGACGTTTCTTCTTCTTCTCTTCTTGTTCCGCCGGCGCTTTCAGTGAAACCAACACCCTGTATACTCTTTAGGTGGGGACACACGCGAGGCGCGATCGACCAGATAAAGTATCAACAGCGCGCGCCAATCGGCCCGGTGCCGGCAGCGGATACCTATCGGCGGTACGAGGCAACTTCAAGGCAGAAACGTTTTATCTACCGTTGGTATAGCAACCGGGCGATTCGCTGGAAATCCGAAATGGTTGCGCAACGCGCGAAAGTAGGTCACCGTGGTGAGGGGCGCGAGGGAAGAGGGCATCGCATCGGCGGAGCAGATACGGCGGCGCGATCTCTGGTTGCTTGTGTTATCCGCGCACTCCTTGTCCGCGCAAACGTTTGCCTGCCTTCGAAAAGCGCCTTGGTAAGGCCCACCGTGATGAGGTCAAATCAAAACGCGCCAAGGGGCGTTCAAACTCGGAAGACACTAAAACCCCTATATACAAAAAGTAGCGCCACGCTTTAAAGAATGCCGCCGCCTCCTCGCACACCCTGTCCGAGGCCGACGCCGCGTCCGTATTGGTCTAATGGCACCACGGGGACCGTCGCGCCGCCGGGCGCTGGCTGCGTTTGTTTACGATCACTCTCCATCGCCATTTTCGCCCGAGAAGCGTCTACCGAGTTCGAGGAGCACAACGATAGCGGCGAACACAGTCGGTGATGGTCGAATCTGATCATCGCCGAAAGATAAACACGTGCACGTGTTTCAAGCGGTGTAGGCGGCGCAACGGTCGAAAAACGAGCGCGAGAGAGAGGAGAAACGAGGAGGAGGGAAGGCGGAGGAGGAGAGTGTCGCTACTTTTTATATAGAGGGGTTTTATAGGACACGATTCACAGCACGGGACGGATCGCCGGTTTAGTCTTCAGACTAGCGTGACGTGGCTCAGTGAAGCCGAATCACGTCGCACAAAAGGAAGCCGCTGACGAAATGCTCGCGGTATGATTTGTTGAAACTCAGCCATGTCTCTGACTAAGTGGTCTAACCTGTCGTGTCTATCTGGCTTAAGGAATGCTTAGAAGCCCTCGGATTTTGTGCTGTTGAAATCTTTGTAGCTGTTCTTCGCTCGCCTTCCGCCACAGTGTTAGTTTCTTGCGTGCTGAGCCGCGTTCGCTGACCAGAAAATCATCGTATTTTGAACATTGCTGTCTGCAAAATGAACTGCAAGTGGTGGGCAGCCATGTGCAAAGTCTGACGAAACAACAGGACTACACAGCACGCGACGATTGGCAGGCAATGCATAGTTAGAGGTTGCAAGCCAGGTTACCAGATTTGCAAAGAAAAATCAATTTTGTAAGATGTTCCTTGTGATCCAGTACGCATGCTGAAGCGATTCCTAGGAAGGACTATACGCTCAGCACAAAGGATGTAGTTCGCAGCAAACATTTCACAGACGATATGATTATGAAGAAAAGATACTTACCAGAGCTAGGAGCAGAGCTCCTGCTCGACGTGCCAAAAGGAAGCGTTCTTTCGGAAGATGTAATTTCTTGCGTCTTTCCTTTTTCTCCCGCGCAACCTTTTCTGGACCATCTTGCACAGAACGTTGTTCGCCCCACTGTTCTCCCCACAGTGTTAAACTTTCCGCCATGTATGAACTATTCAAACAACAAAAGTGTAATTCGGGACAACACGAAACGGTACCTAATTGATGTACGCACAGCAATTGGTCCCGGTACCGTAAGTGGTTGCTTCGCAACAGAGGAGCAATGCTTCTCGTTTACGAAAAGTCACGCGCTCTCATTCAAAGTTTGGCTTTCCTGCCAACCAAAAGCACGCGTGTCCCCCTCCCTGTTAGTGCGCTCGGAGACCCCGCAGCGAGAGCACCGAGTACCCTCAGGGAGCGCGCGTAAGCCAAAACTCCTTAAAAAATAGAGCCGCAAAACAGGAAATTTTGAAAAAACTTCGTATCAAGCACGTGTCTGGTACACACGAACAAATAGTAAGTTGGCAGGAAGCGCGAGAACCAGCTTCTAATGCCAGCATGTTTCCCATAAATAAGCAGAGAGACCGCGCCTGCCGCATGCCTCAGAGCCATGCATGCCACATAGAGACGAGTAATCCGTAGCAGTAAGTGCGCCCGTCATTGAATTCAAATTTACCGCGAAGCTCCGGTTGCTATAGCAACACTAGATAAAACCTTTTCTGTGTTGAAGTTGCATCGTCCCACCGACAGGTATCCGCTGCCGTCAGGGGGCCGATCGGCGTGCGCCTTTGCTACTTTATCTGGTCGATCTCGCCTCGCAAGCAAGCCGAGAAGTGTCCCCACCTAAAGAGTATATATTGTTACAACGCTGGGAACAAGGTGGAAGAAGATGGGCACGAGCTGGTGTCGGAAGACAACAACGTTAGGGACTTGCCTGCGCTGCCTGTCTCTTGTAATATCAGCTGTAAATAGATTTCACTGTTACTTTCATCCTTGTGTCACAATTTTGGTGGAGGTGCGGGGTAGAGGATAAACATCTTTTTTTTTTGTTATATTGTTCAAGTGCCGGTAGTCCACGCAGAAGCGCCAGGTGTTGTTGTCCTTCTTTTTAACTAGGACTGCAGGGGACGCCCTCGAGCTTGAAGACAGCTCAATTATTCCCCGAGAAAACATCTTTTCGACTTCCGTTTGAATAACTTCTCGCTCATGCAAGGACACCCGATATGGTCTCCGGTGAATCAGATGGGCGTCACCAGTGTCAATGACATGTTTCGCAAGGGAAGTCTGACCTAAAGGGCGACCATCCAAGTCAAAAATGTCGCTGAATGAGGCAAGCAAACGACAGTACTGCTCGGCGTGCTGAGGCGCGAGATCAGGAGAAATCATGTTGGAGACGTCGGGTAAGGTAGTTCGTGAAGAAGGTGATGAAACACCTTGAGACGACGTTTCAGTCGTCAAGGCCGAGAGGTGGTAGTCTTCGCAAGATGACAGCTTGCCTAAAGCTATGTCTTGCGGTAGAACGTGGCTGTGTGGTCCGAAGTATAGAATAGGCAGGCACGTAGAATTGTTCTTAACATTGACGACAGTGTGAGGAAGTGCAATGTTATGGGTCAGGGGGACGTCCGAAATAGGAGAGACGATGTAATCGCCGTCAGACACAGGTGGGTAGGGCGAAAGAATGACGTACGTCATAGCTTGGGGGGCAACACGAATGTCCTCGGTTGAATACAATCTGCTGGAAACTTCCTCAGGAGGGTCAGAAGAGCAGGGCAAATCGAGCTGAACAAGTCCCGCGGAGCACTCAATCAACGCCGAATGCGCTGATAGAAAATCGAGACCCAAAATAACGTCGTGGGGACATTCTTCCAGAATAGTGAAAAGGACAGAGGTCTGACGGCCGGCGGCACTGACACGAGCAGCGCACATTCCTATGACGGCCGGCGTTCTGCCGTCGGCGACCCGCACAACACAGGACGCAGCAGGTGTGATGACTTTAGTCAGGCGTCGACAAAGATTGTCACTCATGACAGAGATGTTCGCGCCGGTATCAATCAAAGCCGCTACCAGGACACCATCCACATACACCTGAAGTAAATTTCTATCCGTCGGCAGGGTCAGCAGAGGAATGTCAGTCCGGGTCGATGTAGCAGCGTCACCCCTCGGAGCTGCACCCGTCAGTTTTCCGACGAGCGCCGGTACATGGGCGACGGAGAACGGCGAAGAGTAGCTGGGCGAGGCAGGGGCCGTCGAGGAGAAGGCGAACGACTCGGCCGTGTAGGTGGCGAGGTCTCAGCACGGTGGTAAGGCTCTGTGGGTTCTTCCGGCGGCGGGCGACTACCTGGTGAGCGATGGTCTGGTTGGATGGAGATCGAAATGAGCATGTCCAGGTGTTGCGGCAGTGACGAGAAATATGGCCAACACGTCGGCAGTTAAAGCAAATAGGCCTGTCATCTGGTGTTCGCCATTCCATTGGGTTACGATACGGCCGTGAGAGGTACTGGTTCCGCGGAGCCGGATCTTACACCGTGGACGCAGCTGTGGCAGAGCGACTACACCTAAGCCACACCAATGCCGCGATTTTGTAGCGAGGCATTATGACTTTTTCTACTCTAGTCTTACCATCCCACGCTCACGGCCGGCTGATCCCGTTGATAACACGAGCGGACCGTCGCTCCGACTACTGACAAAGCGCGATAAGTGCGAGAAGGCATTTTACTTGAAAGGCATCGCTGCAAAATACCGGCCGAACTGGCGGCGCGCCGCTGCGACAGTCTCGTTACAGCTTTGTAGGTGCGAGATGTAGGTGCGAGATTTTTTCGTCGTCTGCTGAGAGGTCGCCTCTATATTTGCGTTCTTCGTCCTTCATTCTTAACGCGAGTCATGTCTTATTATGATGACGTCGTTGCCACTGGTCATAATCATGATGGTGTGCTCTCTTCTGTTGCGGAGTCACCGCATTCCAAAGTCGAGCAGAATGAGGTACTGGGTGTCGCCTCCGCGTCCTTTTATTCAGGGTCTGTCTTGTCGTACATAATCGGGATATGGCGCATTGTCTCCAAAAACCTTTCCGTCAGGACGTCTCGGTTTATACTCAACATTGTAAAAAACAGTCGCAAACCATGACAACCGAATCAAGCGCTATAGAGACCAAACCACGCTAACCCAACAAGCGCGAGAGAGAGCTGACGTGAGCAGACAATAGTGCGAAACGAGCGGTCGGGCTGAGACCAGATACGAGTCCGCATCAAGCGTTCGTGCAGGTCCGCATGACACCAGTTTCCTGCGAGGACGTCACTGAAGAGGCCGCTTTGATTGGTCTCGCCGTTCGCGGCTTGCGTGTTTCATCTCTCGCTCCTTGGTCGCTCTTTCATCTTGCGCTGCACTCGTTGGCTCGGCTACGCCGCCGACTCCGACGACGCTCGCCGTAGTGACGTACGACTAAGTACTCTAAAATATTTTGGAATAGTTTGACGCTATAGCGCCCCACATTTCCGAAGTTGCAGAAACATTGCTACATGCTTATTGCGAGTTAAGAGATCACATTTAGTGAGTGTGAAGCTTGGCAAGCACTCGCAAGACCTATTCTTAAAGACAAAAAGACAACATTGTGCTTAGCGAGGAACTCGCTCTTTTTCGCACTTCATTTGTGCGTTTTTAGCCTCTTTCATAGGCCTATACCGACGATAGTGCAGTCTAAAAACTGTGGACGGTATAGGAGCAGAGATTCCTGCAGGAGCAGACAGTCGTGGAACGCCGGGCTATAGATTCGTCACGCAACAAGTCAGTCAAGGCACACTTGAAATTTTCGCGTTCGAGTAGACTATCAGACAGACCATAGTTCTCACGGACGTTTCCAACCTCCTATATTCTTTTTTTTTGTGACTGCTTTTTCTCTCTCCTATTATTTCCACCGTTCATTTCCCTTTACCCTTCTCCCAGTGCAGGATAGCAAACCAGATTATTTTCGGGTTAACTTCCTTGCCTTTCCCACACCCTGTCATCCTCTCTCTCTCTCTAAAAACTGTAAGCCGATCCTGCAGGTAGTGCTATCTAAAGCCGTGTCTGTTGATATGAGTAGTCTCAGAATTTGCGCCTATCCCGAAGGTAGTGCAGTTTAAATATATGCGCCGTTCCCAATGATATGTGTGGTATAGAAACGTGGGACGATCACGGAGGCAGTGCCACAAAAAATGTGAACCATTCCTGACGTTAGTGGAGTGAAATGTTTGTGTGTTCTGACGCTATCGTTAGATAACGATAAAGTGCTCTGCACTGCAACTACACCTCATTCTCACACCCAACTGTGTTCATTGTCTTTTATCGACGTCAACTACAGTTTGAATCGCTTTTCAACTTTTTGTGTTTGCCTACTAAGGCCATCGCTTGCAATGCTAATAAGCGGGCGTCATTCACATTGAAAAGTAAATTCTGAGCACAATATTATTATGAAGCACGTCGTAGTGGGTAAGTCAGGAATAATTGTGACCACCTGAATTTCTTTACCGTGCATGCAATCCATGGTTACGGGCATCTTGCATTTCGCCCCCGTCGAAATGCGGTTGCTGAGGCCGGGATTTCATTCAGCGCGTTCTTGCTTAGCACCGCAATGCCAAAGCAACTACGCCATCATTCCTTCGTCATTGATACTCTTGTGACGCGATAACAAAGAACAAAATTTGCAGATGTAGGATTAAATAAAGAACATTCCTTCGCGGGTTTGTTCAGTGTGCTCCAGTGTGGTTTCTTTTTTTCTTTTTTTGCGGAAACATGCATTAAACTAAATTAGCTAACGCTCATTGCCACTGATACATTGGGTGCCTAGGGCGGCGCTGAATTTAATTAGACGGCGCTGCATTCCACCGTCGATCGATTAAACCGATCGATTGCAAACCGTGTTCTGTCACCGCTGCCACCACAGTCACTGGCCCCGGAACAATGAGATGAGAGGAAGCATTTGAATCCTCCCTCTCTGCCCAGTTCAAGTAGACCCGACCGCGTTCGAGTTGGGCATCTCAATGACGGGCCGCGGGTGTATTCCCATCCTGGCCATCGTGTTGTATAGTGTTGTATCTCAAAACGGCAAGGAACATTCCATGGGTGCTTCCCATGAAGCGACCACTTCCCCAGCACCCACCTAGACGATTACGAGGCCCTGCGCTGATTATTGACGGGAAAACAAGGAAGCTCCCTTCGAGGTTACAGCAACTGCCGCATTCTGTGGGAGCGGTCACGGCCGTGAAGGCCAGGCTCCTCAAATAGATTCAATTTGACCGTCACGGGAGCCTACTAATTGCATGAAGGAGGCCACCTTTATGATTTTCATGGGAACAGCATTGACTGCGTGTCCCGGTAGCCTTGGCATTGCTTCGTAGGTTGGTTCGAAGGTTGGGCATCAGAGGCGGAGTCCGGTGGAATGGATCTACATCATAAGCGGGGTTTTGCGAAAATTTGGACGATTCCTATTGACCGAGAAATAGTCATAAAATTCCCTCTTCTCGTTACCTAGGAAAAACGACTCTTTAAAAGTGGGCATCTTTGGTGCAGTCGAGTGTGTGCTCAGACATGTAGTGTTATCAGAGATGTAAGGAACTTTGACATGGATTGTGCTGCTATATCCGTGGAGCCATTTTTGCTTTTAAATATCTAGCATAAACCCATGCGTTTCCTTCAAGCTCCCGACCTCGTGTACTCACCAACAAGCAACACTTGGCGTTACAGACAGATGATGGCTTGGGTCCGCTTTTTCAGCTCAGGGCGACGCCCCTGTATAGCGCAGGCCAGCTACCATGTTTTAGGCGCTCCGGCGGCGTACGCGAGCGAACCTCTGTGTCACACCTGAGTCCGAACTACAAGCTACAGAACCGGATGACAGCAGTAGACAGTAAACACTTTCCCAGCCGAGGACGAGCCAGGAAAGTCGTTGAAATACGTAGCACTTGCTACCGATGAAAATCTGACCTCGTACTTATGGAAACCTCGAAACACAAGTTTGGCTTCACCGCGCATGGGCCACTTCGGGCATAAGTTTTACATGCGTTCATCAAATAGGAAGTACCGCTCTATTTTACCGTAGTGACGTCACCTAACATTACAATTTTCAAGGTACGCAGTGAAGCTTTTTTTTAGTACTGCGGTTAAATACTCGGATTACTTTTTAGTGTATTTTTAATTTGTGTCGTGAATAAAGATATTCATAGCATGTTGGCTTGTTATTTGAACCAATGAAAATAATATGCAAATTTGGTTCCTTTTTACAGAGATGTAGTGCGCGGTAGCATAAGAGTTAGAGACCTACAGCTTCTATCCCAAGTAAAAGAACGTGCCTTAAACAGTTCTGAACCCGTCGCTGTGACATGATGGGAAGAACAAACTAGAAACAAAAACACACATGATCTCCACATTTCACCTCTTTGCGCATGCGAAGTTATATAGAAAAATGCGCTCTACCTTACACTAAGCGCCTAGAAAAGCGTGACCTAGTGAGTTTGCAAGGTTCTTGCTGAGCCGCCATCTTGTCTCGACAGAGAAGCATTAACGGTGTTTTTGACTTCGATAATGTCTTCGCGAAGCTGCCTTCTTTGAAGGCTTCGTCAATATTGAAACAGACTTAAGTAGGCCGCGTTCTATTTAGCCGTCTAATTTTTCCATCTATACGTCGAATATATACGCCCGTCTTCCCGTTCGCTGCAGCCACGTCGCCTTTCGTCCCCTGTGGCTTTCGACCGCGTTCTTTCGAGAAACTAAGAACTGCAGCCCTTGGAGGTGGTGCTGCATTGGTACTGCTCCAAATCCTCTGTGTGTGCCCACAAAGAGAAGTGACGAGAAATGACGACATGACTTAGAATCGGAATTTTCAGTATAAAAAAAGAACCGACACTGCTTGTATTTTTCCAGCATCGTACTATTGAAAGTGCTAGTGCCATCGTCATAGTTAGTCACGTGACTCTACGGAGCCGTGTCGAACAAGGAAGAAGAAATGACAACAAACATGGCAGACGCGCCGTCAGGTACGTGCACTTTTTATTTTATAATTGAATAACCCCTGTGTAGTTTACGTTGCAGTTTTTTATAGTGTCTAAGCAGATTGCAGAGAACGCATGTACTTGAATAAGCGTCATTGCTTGGTGATATTACTTGAAAGAAGATGTTTTTCCATGTGTAGTTTTGACGACAGCAGGGCTTTGTGGTTGTATATGGCGTGCCGTCGGCTTGCCATTGCGTCCGATTTCATTGGGTGTTTTTTTTTTTCTTTTTTTTCAGGTACGCCTATACCATTGTAAGAGGGACGTGAGGGCGATGACGTGGCCGGTATCATGGTCGTGTCGAGGACATTGTGCGTGTACTCGCACGAAAGAGACCCCTGGAGAGGGCCGGGGATGGTGCGGTAGCGCATCGGGCGGTCGACGAGACGGTATCGGGGCAAGTCGAGGGAGGAAGGCTTGTCTGATGGTGGCTGACGGACACAGGACGAGATGCGTATAGCGCTGGCGGTGGAAACGCAGGCAGCGATTCGCGCACCGTGCGGCCAGCCATTGGAAGAGTGGGGTAGGCAGCACCGTAGAAGTTCAGGATGGACTGCCGCAGTTCGTCGTACGGGCGCGGGCCAGGCGATGGAACGCCGAGGTGAAGCTGGAGAGCAAGCGGCAGGACATCGAGGAGTACCGCATGCTTGAACTCCTGGATCCAGATGTGGCTAAGCTCCAGAGCAGCCTCGAATTGGGCGAACCAGACGCTGACGCAGCGGGGCGAGAACGGTGGCAGTGGCGGGTCAAACAGTGGCTCCGGCCAGGTGGCCATGGCAGCGTGTCGCTCGGTGGAAGGCGCATTCTCACGGGTCACCAATGTAAGAGGGACGCGACAGCGGCTGTACGAGCCGTGCCGTCGTTCCTATTCAGAAGGGCGAAGGCGGCCAGCCGAGCGGCGGTTGCGACGACCAACTTGGAAAGCTACTGGAACGACACTGCGCGTGCCGAGCTTGCGCCTCGAGCACGCGCTGCGCTTCTTTATATTCCCTTCTTTGACAGCGGGTGCCACGGCACCGGCTGAGAGCGCCGACCAAAACGCCCAGTGTTGCGGCGTAGGTCGGCGCTACACCGTGTATAACGACAGATTCATTCTATTCCCGCCAGAACTTGCGTTCTAGGCATGTGGAAGAATGCACGGATGCAATTTTCCGTGAACTTGATAATGCAAACTTGCCTGATGTGGAGGGAGAAATCGACGGATCTTCAGACAGCGGTGATGAGTTTGAGCAGCCTGAGCCAGATGTTTCACGTTATCAATGCCTCAGTTGTGAACGCATGGCTGGAGTATAGAAGTGATGCAGCTGCACGAGGACTGATGCCTGGCAAGCAACTGGACCTACTGGACTTCACCCTCCATATTACTGAAGCACTTGCACGAGCCGACAGCCGGCCAAAGGTACAAACGCTAGGAAGGCCGTCACTCTCCCCTCTGGTGACTTCGAAAAAAGCAAGATATGCTGAAAATAGGCCTGTACAAGACGTAAGGTTTGATCAGGTGGGACACTGGCCTCATCGTACCGACAGCCGGGAACAGCGTTAAGCTTGAGGGATGCACAGGACAAACCTGTATCATGTGTGAAAAATGTAACGTGCACCTGTGTCTTGCCAAGGCTTGAAACTGCTTCAGAGGCTTCCACATGACCAATTAGTGAAGTTTGTGTTTGCAATGATTGTGTTTTCCACCTCTGAATAAATTAGCTTTTCACTGCGTTTCGCAACCACTGAGCCCTGATGTGCGGTTTTGACGACATGACTGCAAATCGGCAAATAATAACACAAATGGCTTATTTTTTGCTCAAGCATGTTTCTAGAGTCCTTGTGGTGTAAAATATGTAAAGCAAAAAATATATGCAAGAAATAGAAAATCCAGGTCTGAAAGGGTTAAAGTAGACGGCGTACCTGTCCAAGTACTCGTCGACACGGGAGCCCACATATGTGTGATGAGTGCTAGCCTACGTAGACGTTTAAAGAAGGTACTCACCCCAGCATCTGCACAAGTGCTTCGTGTGGCCGACGCTGGCGTGCTGGTTGTTCTCGGAATGTGTACTGCCCGTTCGAGTGTAGCCGGACGCCCTACTTCTGTTCACTTTGCTGTGATCGACAACTGCCCTCACGGCGTTATCCTTGGGTGGGACTTTTTATCCAACCATAATACTCATCGACGGCGCAACCGGCGTCCTTCAGTTGGAACTGCCTCAACTCGTTGATGCTCCAAGCACCGCGTCTGTGCTCGCTTCATGATGTGCGTCTGTCACCCGAGGGAGTCACTTACGTCGCTTTGACCGCAGGTTCCTGACGGTGAATATGTGCTTCGCCTCATCGTCGATGTGATTTAGATGCGAAGCATCTTATGGTCGGGGCTATGTCACTGCCTCCTTCCCTCCATCCATCCGCCGTGCGGTGTCCACACCCGCACTGCACATGCGCATCCTGCTCGCCCTCATCTCCTTGTATGTATATGTATAGTATATGTACGCCAAGCTCCGGCTTCCGGAAGCCGGCTTCTGCTTCCGGTTCCGCTTCCGTGTCCCCTTCCGGTTCCGCTTCCGGCTTCCGGAGAACGCTTCCGGCGTATTGTCCCAATGATCCCCCGGTGCTTCGCCCACTCATCATCATTCACTTCGTCCTCTCATTCTCCTCCCGCTACGCTGCGATGAGTGCTACGGACAGCGCCAGCGTCAACGCCGGTGTCAGCGCCATGGACAGCGCCGCGGAGAAGAGGGCTGGAGCCGCAGCCACGAAACGGCAGCAGCAACACGCCGATCTGAAAACTAATGGGAACTTGAGTCGACCCCATGGCTGCTTCGCATTCTACTCAGGGTTCCCCTACGGGAAGATGGTGTAATTTTTTTAACCGAAATGTTCCTGTTCCGCATACACTGATTAGGCTACGAATAATGACGTCGTTCTCCCGCTTCTGAATTTCCGCCTGTGCCCTCAAGTGCTTCTGGCCGGCATGTTGTTGGCCAGCGTTTCTAGTACGTCAAAATTTGACATTGAGAGTCTGGATGCCGAGAGTGGATTATTAGCACCAATTGCAGCTCACAGCTCCCGTTCCTTCGCGGATGACTTCGCCAAAATGATTTCACCTGACCTCACCTCTGCTCAGGCCAATGACCTACGTTTCCTGCTTGAATCGTACAATGACATCTTTGATTTCGGCGACCACCCTTTCGGTCAAACATTAGTTCTTCACCAGCGTATAAACACAGGAGATATGAATCCTATTCTTCGGCGTCCCTGTCATTTATCACTTGCTGAACGCAGAGTAATCCAATCAGAAGGGGACAAAATGCTCCACAAAGGGCTCATCGAACCATAAGCCAGCCCTTGTGAAGAAAACGGATGGTATCTCGCGTTCATGCGTCAACGATCGCCATTTAAACAAGATCACGCGAAAAGACGTCTACCCATTACCACGCATCGATGACGCCTTGGACCGCTTGCACGGAGCTATATATTTCTCGTCCATTGATCTTCGATCCGGCTACTGGCAGATTTCTGTTGATGAAATGGACCACGAGAAGACTGCCTTCATAACACCTGATGGTTTATATCAGTTCAAAGTAATGCCCTTTGGCCTATACAATGCTCCTGTGACATTTGCACGAATGATGGGCTCTCTTCTGTGAGGCTACAAATTGACCACCTGTCTTTGTTAACTTGACGACGGTATTGTTCTTTCTCCCACGTTCAGCAGCCACCTTACGCGACTCGCTGCAATTCTTGCGGTCTTCCTAAAAGCCGACCTTCAGCTGAACTCCACGAGATGTCCATTCGGGCGCCGTCAGATTACTGCGTTGGGATATCTCGTTAAAGCAACCGGTGTACAACCACATCCGTAGAAAGTACGCGCCGTTCGCAGTTTTCCTGTGCCTCGTTCTGCTTCTGACGTGCGCTGCTTCATCGGCCTGTGTTCTTACTTTAGGCGTTTCGTCAAAAAATTCGCCGACGTTGCTAGCCCTTTGACAGATCTTCTACAGAAGAACACGCCTTTCTCATGGGGCCTGCAGCAGGCTCACGCGTTCGCCGCTCTCATCGGATTTCTGACCACCCCTCCCATACTTGCCCACTTTGATCCACCTGCACCGACCGAAGTCCCCACTGACACCAGCGGCCACGGCATCGGTGCTGTTCTCGCCCAGCAGCAGAATGGTACCGAGTGCGTGATAGCTAACGCCAGCCGCTTGCTGTCACCTTCTAAGAGGAATTACTCCATCACCGAGCGTGAGTGTTTGGCTTTAGTGTGGGATGTCGCCAAGTTCCGGCCATATTTGTACGGCCGCACGTTTTCGGTCCTTACAGACAACCATGCCCTCTGCTGGCTATTTTCCCTCCGGGACCCCACAGGACGGCTTGGTCGCTGGATGTTGCGGCTCCAGGAATTTTCTTTTATTGTCATCCATAAGTCTGGACGTCTGCACAAGAACGCTGACTGCCTCTCTCGTCACCCCGTGGATCCTCCTAATCCTCTTGCGCATGATCAGAGACCTGCGTGTTGGCTTTCACTGACATGAGCGACATGCGCGCTGAACAACATCACGACGAGTCCTTGCAGGCCATCATCGCCAAAGTGGAATCTGGCAGCACCGACGGCCCGTGCCGCTTGTTCGTGTCTATAAGTGCATCCTCTACCGCCGCAATATCAACTCTGAGGGCCCTCAGTTTCTCTTTGTCCTTCCTCGTCATCTCCGATCTGTCGTACTCGAACAACTTCACGATGCACCGATGGCGGGACACCTTGGAATACTGCGCGCATACGACCGCGTACGACGCCGGCTCTTCTGGTCGGGATTCTACCGCTCTGTGCGTCGTTATGGCGCAACTTCGAACTGTGTCAACGCCGGAAAAAACCTCCCCTACCACATGTCGGACGACTCCACCCAATTGAAGTTCCTTCTGAACCTTTCTATCGCGTAGGCCTTGACCTGCTTGGCCCTTTTCTGACGACGACTAGAGGGAATAAATGGATCGCCGTCGCTACCGATTACGCGACACGATACGCGATAACCAAGGCGTTGCCGACTAGTTGCGCAACTGACGTCGCAGATTTTCTCCTCCACCATTGTGCACCTCGACAGTTACTTACCGGCCGCGACCGCTCGTTCATGTCTCGAGTTGTTGACAACCTCCTCCACTCTTGTGCCACAGAGCATAAGCTGTCCACCGCCTACCACCCGCAAACGAACGGTCGTACGGAACGTCTCAACCGAACACTCACAGAAGTGACGTCGATGTACGGTTCCAATGATCACCACGACTGGGACGCCACGCTGGCCTACGTGACATTCGCGTATAACTTGCCCAGACATGACACCGCAGGGTATTCACCCTTTTATCTTTTGCATGGTCGCGACCCCACATTACCATTTGACACCATCCTACCTTCTGTGCCACGTGCTACAACTGAGTACGCTAGTGAAGTCATCGATCGTGCTCACATGGCGCGTCAAGTCGCCCGATATCGCCTATTGGGATCGCAGGATATACAAAAAGAGCGGTACGATCGGTGCGATCGCGATGTTAAGTTCGCCCCAGGTGCTTGGGTGCTCCTCTGGTCACCATGCCATCATGTAGGTCTCTCCCAGAAGCTTCCCTCTCGCGACACAGGGCCTTATGAAGTCCTACGTCATGTTAACGACGTAAATTACGAGATCTAGCCGTTACAGTGTGATCCGTCCTCAAGTACGATGCCTGTTGACATCGTGCACGTTTCGCGGCTGAAGTCATACTTCGCTTGCAGTTCTGCGCCTGATATGCGCCAAGACGGCGCTTCAACACCCGGGGGTCCTGTTACAGAAGGATAGATTCGCTTGTGTGCTGCTTCCCAAGTTGTGGACACCGGTTCGGAAAACTAGAGGCTGCAGTTTTTGGAGGAGAAACTGCATCGTGTCGGATTGTCCCAATTCCTCCTGCTCGCCCCGCCAATTTGCTCTCGGTTTGTGTGAAACGTGTTTCTGTCGACGCCCTTGTAGATACTGGAGCCGCTATTTCTGTTATATATCGTGAACTGTGCTTCCGTCTGCGAAAAGTAGAAACGCCGTATGTTGGTCCGGTCCTATGTGGTGCCAATGACGTTCCCATCTTTTCTACCGGACAGTGCCCAGCTCGCGTTCTGATAGACGGTATTCGTCATCATGTGGAACTTGTGGTGCTTTCGATGGGCGCTCATCAGATGATATTTGGATGGGACCTCCTGTCCGATGCTTTTGCACTAATTTCATGCGGCGAGCCAAGGATTCACATCAGCGACACCGAGACTTCTACCGTTTTCGATTCCCCGTGTCCCAACCTCATTGCTGCAGCAGAATTTATTATCCCACCCGACGAAGAACGTATTCTTACAGTTGATTCAACAGACATTGTCGATGGAGACGCATTGGTTGTACCTTCTCAGCGCTGCATTTCTAGAAGACTCGCCATCGCTTCTTGCTTGGTCCGGTTCTCGAGTGGCTGTACCAGAATTACAGCCTTTAATACGGCTGCTGAGCCACTACTATTGCCGACAGGTCTACTGTCGCCAGGCTAGCCGACGCTGCGCCGGTATGTGTCGTCAGTGTTTCTCCTGCCACGTCTTCCGCGCACTGTACGCCCGCAGAAGGCAAAACCAGTGCTAATAAGGCCACCCTGAGTGCTGATCTCAATCCGGCCCAGACCAATGCACTCCCCGCCATTTTAATGAAGCATGAAGCTTGTTTTGACGTTTCTTCGCGAGGCCTGGGCCACACCACTGTAACTACTCATCGAATTGAAACAGACGGCTCTCGCATCATTCGCCGTCACCCGTACCGTGTGTCACCTTCGGACCTACAAGTTATAGAAGAACAAGTGAACAACATGCGGACACGCAGCATTATAGTGTCTTCAGCAAGCCATTGGTCTTTTCCTGTTGTGATTGTTAAAAAAAGAAGGGTTATGTTAGCTTTTACATGGATTATAGGGCGTTAAACAAAATGACCCGTTTGGAAGTTTATCCAATGCCTCATATCAACGATGCTTTGGATACCTTACAAGGTGCCGAGTATTTCTCGAGCCTCGACTTACGCTACGGATATTGGCAGATTCCAATGCATGAGCCCGATAAAGAAAAGACTACGTTTGCTAAACCTGATGACCTTTTCGAGTTTAACGTGATGCCTTTTGGAGTGTGCAAGGCACCAGCTACGTTCGAACGTATGTTAGATACAGTACTCCGTGGCTTAAAATAGAAGACCTGCCTTTGTTAATTGGACGACATTGTCAACTTTTCTTCGAGTTTCTCCCGCCACCTACAACGTCTAGACCAAGTTCTCGCGTGTCTAGCCAAGGCGGGTCTCCAACTCAATACTAAAGAGTGTCGCTTTGCGAGCCGAAGCATTAAAGTATTGGGTCACGTCGTCAGTAAGCATGGCATCCAGCCTGATCCCGATAAGATCGCTGCAGTGCTGCAATGTGCGCCACCAACCACACTTAAAGAACTCCGCATCTTTCTAGCACTAGCGTCCTATTTCCGCTGTTTTGTCCGTGACTTCACCACCATCGCCGCTCCTCTACACAAACTTCTGACTTTGGGCACGTCCTTTGTGTGGTCTGACGGCTGTGAAGCCGCCTTCCAGACCCTCAAACGATTTCCCACGTCAGGGCCCGTGCTCCGTCATTTCGATGAAAGCGCCCCTACTATTCTACACACTGATACCAGTGCATCCAATTGGCGCTGTCCTGCTGCAGCGGAATCAGAAGTCTGAAGAGCAAGTCGTGCTCTTTCTCCTGCTGAGCGCAACTACACAATTACAGAACAGGAATGACTCGCCATCGTGTGGTCAATACAAAAATTTCAACCCTATCTCTACGGCCGCCATTTCACAGTTGTAACCGACCATTATGCTCTCTGTTGGTTATCGTCCCTGAAAAACTTGTCTGGAAGCCTCGGTCGTTGGGTCCTGTGCTTGCGGGAATATGACCTCACTGTCACGTATAGGTCCGGCAGACAACATCAAGATGCCGACGCTTTGTCGCGCTGCACACTGTCCCCAAACGTCCATGCTTCACCTTCGGTCTGCACGTTACCATCTAGTCACACGTCTCAGCACACGCCCAGTAGCCCGGGACAGTCAGTTGCCTCAGTTGACTTTCTCCCGTCTACTGACCTCGTCTCACTCCAGTCTGCAAGTCGTGCGCGAAACCCATGTAAAGGTAAAACGTTTCGGCGCCGCATTTCAAACCTGTCTCCAACAGGTATACAAATCCTATTATGTGCGTCGCTAAGCAAGCATAACGTTGCAGTCACCGAGATGCACGTGTGCAAAAATAGTAACGTAAAACGGCTGCGTACTTCAGCATGTACTACATAAAAAGCTCGAACAAATACGACACTCAACGCGTAATCAGTGGGTAACAACCGAAATGGTAGAGCAGCAGGCACTTTTCAACGTTGGCCTCGCATGCTGCAATAAACAGCCGATGTAATTTCTTAAAAGACATGACGAATGTTTCTCGGTGGTGGAGTCGCAGAGATGTCTGGGAAGCTCGCGCGCAGCACTCAACGAGCGCGGACTGCGGTGGTTTGGTTGACCAGTTGACTACAACCAAGATGGTGGTAGTGCTACTTCCGGAAAAGCGGCGCATGCGCAGATCGGTCGGTGGCATCGGTCTATTACAGTCCCTTTTTCCTTGTGTACAGTGGTACGCCGTCTTTTGTCTTTACACTACAGTCCTTTCAGCACCTACTGCTCCATCCCCGTCTCTTCCTGAAGAATTTGCTGCTCGCATCACCCGCTACCGTGAAATTACCCCGGCGAACACCGCTACCATTCAGGACAAAAGAAAAATTCGCTATGATAAGACGCGTCACGTTGCTTCGTTGAGCCCAAGCGATGAAGTTCTTTTGTGGACACCTGTTCGTGCACCGGGGCTCTGTGAAAAATTTCTCCACCGATATCTCGGCCCCTACACCGTTTTGCAAAGAACTTCGGCCGTTAACTACCGCGTCACTCCTGTAAGCTCAGCTACTGACGGCCGCCGCCGCGCTACGGAAATCGTTCACGTATCTCGCCTAAAACCCTACATTCGCCGTACCTACCCTTTCTAGCTTGTGGTCTTGCTGACCACCTTACTGAAGGGGGAGGGGGAGTTAGTGTGAGCGCATTTTGGGCAAATCGTTGTCGTAATTTGTACATACGACTCATCATCATCTTTTGTCTCTTGCGGTGCTTCGTCTCTGCCTCGGGTGGCTGCTCGGAAATAAAGGCATCGTATCGGTCGACGTCTCACAATATATATATATATATATATATATATTGTAAATACATTCTTTCTATACTCCCAACATTCCCGCAACTTTCGGTCAATTACGTGCTACTCTTAATTAACCACGTTGTAGGGCGTGTCCATCGCAATCGCCAACTGGCTCACTGAAAGAAACGCACCGCAGCTACGCGAAAGTTTTGTGGTGTACCTAGTCTAGGACAGAACACGACAAACAGGCTACTTTTCTTTGTACAGTGCAGAGAGCTTATACCTCATTTACCGTAATCAAAATTACATTAGAGAACTTGCATGTTAGTACTATTGAAAGGAAAACTAAGCCGGAAAACTTAGGAAACTTCGCGCGTAAACTATTGTTCGCAAGCCATATATTAAACCTTTTCGGAGGAACTCGAATTGTGGAACAACTGGTGTCAAAAAATTGGAAGACGCTTAAGCTTTACAACGCGATATCATTCAAAGTTCACTGACTGCTTCTCACGCGTCCTCAACAACTGCAGCTTATGTTTACCGGGAAACGCTACGCACGAAGGTGAGCGTTCTGGTCCTTTTTTTCTTTCGTGTGAAAGCGCGGCCTGCGGCGCCTCTGCCGCGGATGTGCGGAGGCAAGCGACACCTCATGGTATTCGAGGAACGAAGCGTCGCTGTGTAATTGGTAGAAGCTCGGCGCACGCCGTGCGCCGCTCTGTGATTGCTAGAAACGCTGCAAGCGCCACGTACCGCGTTGTGATTGGTAGTGTTTCCGCTCACGTCAAGGCCGTGCCCACTGCACAGCCTTAGAGACATCGCTCAGAAATCCAAACTTCAGCAACATATGCTCTCGAGTATCAGAAACCGATCTTGAACACAGCTTTTGCTCGCGGCATGCGTCGAGAGCAATGTCAGGACCTGGAAACACGTCATAGCCGCAATGTTTTGGAAATCGCTTATACAAGATCATGCGTTCATCTCATAAATTGTAGAAAGAAGATTTTGCACTTACTGATGCTCGGCTCTTGCTCGTATGTTTCAAGCGTAAATGCATTGTAGATTGCATATTTTTTCAATATATGACACCTGACTGATGCGCTTAAGTGCCTAAAAACATATGTTCTGGGATGTTACAGGCAAAAACGAATATATAGGGCACCCCGTAGGAGCAGTGTCTGAATTCGGACCACCTCGGTTCTGTTAGCGTGCACCTAATGAGTGGTGCACGCTTTTGCATTCAGGCCTAATCAAAATGCGGCCGCCGCCGTGGCCGGGAATTTAGTTCGCCAACTGGTGCTCAACAGATGAACGCCATAGCCACTTGGCTGCCGTGGCGGGTCCTGTTGCTTGCCTGGGTGGTCAAGACACAGTGGCGAATGTGCCTGCGTCTGCGCTCCCTGTAATGTCGAATCCGCCTCTTGTAGTAGAGCAAAACATGACCTTTAAGATTTGTTTCCTGCTATCTCTCGGCCGTTTGACGGGGACACGCTAGACGAAGGAAAATTGGTTCTTTCTCTTGTAAAACCAGGCAAGTAACAGTGCTTAGTGCAATGTAAACAAAAGGAAAATAAATTTGTCTTACTGCAATGTTTACTGAGAACAGAGCAGTGACAAGTCCTACATACTTTTTTTAAATTTCTAAAGAAAAACATCAGCGCCGGAGCCTCAGTATAATGAAATCGCATTTAACACAGTTTCTGTCATTTGGGCATTTTTTGTGAAGAAAAAGTCCCCGAAAGTGGTTAGAATTACTTCGTGGTATCTGAACAATGTAAGATTGTTGTGAAGAGCAGAAAGAATTCTTTTGACGCGATCTTAGGCATCGTGGAATCTTTATACGCTGTTAGGTGGGCTTCATAAGTAACTTGGAGTTCTAAAAGAAGAGACGGTGGATCTCATAAAATAAACTTGTAGTTGCCATCGAGACGAGGATTGATATAACGCTGGTACTACCACGAATTCAGGCGGCCAGACTAAAAAAAATGCACTGACAGATAACCAGGGTAATATCATAAGCAATTCCGATGATATAGTAAAAGCAGCGGAATAATTCTATACTGACCTGCACAGCCAGAGCAGCCAAGCTACTTTCATTCGAAGTAATGATGAACAGGGTACAGAAGCTCCTTCTATAACTAGCGATGAAGTTAGAAGACATGACCAGGGGAAAAGCTGCTGGAGAAGATGCCATAACAGTCGATTCAATCAAAGATGGAGGAGATATCATGGTTGAAAAACTTGCGGTCCTTTGTACGCAATGCCTCACGACTTCAAGTGTAACGGAAATCTGGAAGAAAGCCAACATTATACTGATGCATAAGAAGGGAGACGTTAAAGAATTGAAGAATTATAGACCCAGTAGCTTGCTTTCAGTACTGTATAAGATATTCACCAAGATAATTTCCAATAGAATCAGGGCAACACTTCACTTCAGCCAACCAAGCGAACAGGCTGGCTTCACGAAGGGATATTCTACGATGGATCATATCCATGTCATCAATCAGGTAATTAAGAAATCTGCGGAGTACAATAAACCTCTCTATATGGCTTTCACAGATCTTGAAAAGGCATTTGACTCAGTTGAGATACCAGCAGTTATAGAGGCATTGCGTAATGAAGGAGTTCAGGAGGCATACGGGAAGATATTATTTGTGCGTCAACATCTCCTTATAACATATCAATAAAATAATATATTGGGAAATATCTAAAAGATTCCACAGCTACATTGGTTCTCCCCAAGAAAAGTAAAAAGCTGCCTATCAAGAAAGGGTTGAGGCAAGTAGACACAATCTCTCCAATGCTGTTCACTGCATGCTTATAAGTATTTTAGAACTAAAATTGGGCAGGCTTAGGAGTGAGAGTCAACGGCGAATATCTCAGCAACGTTTGGTTTGCAGATGACATTGTACTATTCAGCAAGAATGGGGATGAATTACAACATATGATTGAGGACCTCAACCGACAAAGCGTAGGAGTGGGGTTCAAGATTGATGTGCAGAAGACAAAGATAATGTTCAACAGACTGGTAAGAGAACAATCAGTCAAGATTGCCAGTCGGCCTCTAGAGTCTGTAAATGACTCTAGATTACGTAAAGGAGTACGTTTATTTAGATAGATTATCACAGGGGACCCTTATCACGAGAAAAAAATTTACAGAAGAATGAAATTGGGTTGGGGTACATACAGCCGGCATTACCAAATCCTGACTGCGCGCTTAACACTGTCATTGAAAAGAAAAGTGTACAATGATTGCATTCTACCGGTGCTAACATATGGGGCAGAAATTTGGAGGTTAACAGACAATCTCGCGAAAAAGTTAGAGACCGCGCAAAGAACGATGAAACGAAAAAGGTTAGGCCTAACCTTAAGAGAGGAACACAGCGGTGCGGATCAGAGAAAGAACGGAGATAGCCGATGTTGTAGTTGACATTAAAAGGAAAAAATGGAGCTGGGCAGGCTGTATAATGCTTAGGACGGTTAACCGGTCGACCATTAGAGTTACAGAATGGATACCAAGAGGAGGGAAGCGCAGTCAAGGAAAGCTGAAATCTAGATGTGGTGATGAAGTTAGGAAATCTGCAGGCGCAATGTTGGAATCAGCTAGCGCAAGAAAGGGGTAATTGGAGATCGCAGGGAGAAGCCTTCGTTCTGCAGTGGTCATAAATGTAGTCTGTTCACGGTGATGCTGATGATGAATTAAAAGATAATGTTGCATTCGAAGAATATCTTGTGTGCCTCACTGTGTGTATGTGACACATGCCTTTGGGTTTGGGGACATCATAATCGTCATCAGTGTCGGCTGCTGTGACACTGTTCTGCTACCGCTCTAATGAGTTCAGCGCCAAAGCTGTCGTGAAGTCTGCGAATTTTATTTTATTAATTTCAGTTTCGAGACTTTCTGACGAATAGAAAGGCCAAGCTTACTCTCGGGGAGCTTACTACCGAACAAATAGAGTTGGGTAGCGCCGGCACCCCGCAGGGATCGGTGATATCGCCCATGCTTTTCAACCTAGCTCTCGTGGGGTTGCCGCCCAAGCTAAACGAAATCGAAGGGCTCAATCACACCCTCTACGCCGACGACATTACGTTGTGGGTTACCGAGGGGTGCGACGGCCAGATAGAACACACTTGCAACGTGCTATCAAGACGGTCGAACAATACTTGGAGAACACCGGACTGACCTGCTCCGCAGAAAAGTCTGAACTGTTAGTTTACAGACCTACGCGAAGAGGCCGCAAGCCGAACGGCGAGACGAACGACGAGAATCCCGGTAGGGACATACGACGTCCGACGGGCGCCCCGTACCCAGGGTAGATAGCATGCGGGTTCTGGGCTTACACATCGCGGCCAACGGACATAATGGCGAGACCATCAGGAGACTGGAAGGCGCGGTTGCACAGACCGTCAGGTTACTCAGACGCATATCCAACAGACACAGCGGGATGAAAGAAGGTAGCATGATCAGACTAGTTCAGGCCTTCGTAATTAGCCGAATAACGTACGTGGCACCATACCTCAATTGGCACGTTGCGGAGAAGACAAAGATGGAATGCTTAATCAGAAAGGCTTACAAACAGGCAATAGGGCTACCGATCAACACAAGCACGAACAGGTTACTGGATCTAGGTCTACATAATACGTTGGGGGAATTGATAGAGGCACAGAACATAGCGCAATACGAACGTCTTTCCAACAGCAGGACGGGCAGATACATATTAGAAAAGTTAGGCATCGGGTATCACGCTCAACACGGCATCAAAGTCGACGTACCCAGCAGCCTCAGGGACAAGTTGGTCGTCCCTCCGCTACCAAAGAACATGCACCCGGAATATCACAGGGGTAGAAGAGAAAAGAGAGCGCAGGACGTACAGAGGAAGTACGGCAAATGTGAAGACGCGGTGTTCGTGGACGCGGCCAGGTACGCGCGCAGGCGCGCCTTCACGGCCGCGGTGGTAGATCACGAGAACACTTGCAAAACTAGTGTCACGGTACGCACGGTGCACGCGGAAACAGCGGAGGAGGTAGCCATCGCGCTAGCGGTGGCCACCACCGAGGCCGAAGTGATCATCAGCGACTCCCAGACGGCAATTCGAAACTACGCCAACGGCCGCATTTCCCCCGAGGCGTTACGAATACTACTCGCGGGCAAAACCGGGAATAAAGAGGTTTACATCGTATGGGCACCCGCCCACACCACATCACTCGCCGGCAACGAGGCGGCGCACGGGGCGGCTCGAGGGCTTACGGACCGAGCCGCCAACCACACTACCGCCGCCTCGGACACGACGTCTGGTGAGGGGTGGGAGTGAGAGGATCGCCTGACGAGTTTTAGAGATATAACGCAACACTACAGACTGGCGAGGTGCAAATTTCCGCCACCACACCAGAAACTGAACAAGAGACAGGCGGTCGCATGGCGACAGCTGCAGACAAGAACGTTTGTAAACCCGGTGATCTTGAATCTCTGTTACCCAGAGCTTTATTCGTCCAACCAATGCAACTTTTGTGAGGCCAGGGCAACCCTGGAACACATGTTATGGGACTGCAAACGAGGGGGGGTTCCAGACGGGGACGCAGCCTCGAGCCGAACGCGCTGGGAGACTACGTTGCTCAGCTCCGCCCTCGAAGACCAACTCTGGGCCGTCCAGCGGGCCGAGGAAGCCGCCAGAGCTCAAGGGCTCCTGGCCGACACCTAGGCAGGGGTATTCGCCCAAATCCCCGAATAACTCGCCGGATTATAAATAAAGTTATCATTCATTCATTCATTCTACTTTTCACGCAGGTTTGGGTGTGGCTTCTCTTCTTCTTAGCTATTCTCAGCATCGTTCTTGCTTTGCTGGATATGGCTCCGCGAAGAATTCGTAAAGTTCCGGTGGTTCCATTTGATTCCTGGAACGAACACTTCTGGATGCTCTTCGAGAACATGTTCTGCGAAGGTTTGGCCATTGATTTATTCATTCAGTGTTCAACTGACTACCTCAGTGGCCGGCAGATTGCGGGCACGTTCAACCAGCTGGATGCAACCACATATTTTCCTAGGTGGAGCTTTTACAAGAGTAACTGTTCTGAACAGTTCGGCTATATTGTCTTTCACATGTATGAAAATTATCATCCAGCCTATTTTTTTTCCTCCAATAAGGCAGGTTAACGTCGGATGATTTTAGCATAGAAAACAATGCACGAACGGGTTGCCGCATACTGGGTGTCCCAACTATCATGCACCAAGATTTAAAACTGTACAGTATAAATGTTCAAATTAGTGAAATCCACTAACTGTTGCTCTCTGTAGGCCCCCAGGTCCCGTCAAGCTGTCTGAGACAGCTTTTTGCCTGGGGGCCCCCAACTTGTGTGTTGAAATAAAGTGGATTCTATTCTATTCTATTCTATATACGGCGGCGCTGCTTGCAACCAGCGCTTGAATCACTGGAAAGGTTATATCACTTGCCCGAGCGGCGTCGTTTTTATGCAATTGCTTACTCAAAAATTACCCGTCATGGTTGCTTAGTGGCTTTGGCGTTACGCTCTAAACAGGATGTCGCGGGTTGGGGTTGTATTTCGATGGTGGCGGAATACTGGACTGGACTGGACAATCTTTATTTGGGTCCTGCAGGACGCGCTTAGGGCGTAGTGGGCGTCTCCTACGTAGGGACCGACAGGGAATACCTGGCGGCCGCTTCGTGGACCTGCTGGACGGCCCACAAAAAAACACGCCTGTGCGTCGCGCATTGGGTGCCCGTTAAAAGCCCAGGTGGTTAAAATAATCCGGAGTCCTCCAATACGGTGTGGTTATGAAGCGTCAAAAATCAAAAATTGATTGTTTTGTTGACGTGTTCTTACGCTAAGATAAGGGGGCACCCGAAGATGCAGCGAATTTAACATACGTCGTTGAATGAGAACGAGGCGGAGTTAAATTCGTAATAGTACTACGAGAATGCCAGCAAACTTTAAAGTAAAAAAAAATTGAGAAGCATGCATAAACAAAGCGACAGGAAGGTGGCTGTACTAACAACTGAACTTCATACATGAAAACGATGTCCCCCAAGTCGGTACTGAGCATGCGCTAGGCACAACATAACAAAAACACGGTCAACACCTTATCTATACACGTCTACACTGATCAAGAAATAAAAGCTCTTTCCTGGTGAGGAACACAGATGGCGCGCTTACGCACTTCTCGTGGCCAAGTTTATAGATGCGATAGGCTTCAATCAACTCTTTCCTGCTGAGTCTTACCCCCGTATTCACAAACGCACCTCGACTCGACCCTCCACTCGAAATGTTCCTTGAGGGCGGCTTTTCATTTCACAAATCGCCCTCCACTCGAAACGCGCCTTGAGTGAAGGAAACCTCGAGCGTTTTACTCGAGAATCTCAAGGTAGCCCCGCAGCTACCTTGAATCGCTCCTTGAGTGAAGTTAGTGTGCAAACATGGCTGCGTTGTAATCTGTCGCTCGCCTCGTCGGCTTTTTCAGATGGACGCCAGTTGCCTCCGCTTGTGCTTGAACCGGGATGGGTGAGTCTATTTCGGGGGGCTCAAGTGAGTTACGGAAGAGCTCGAACTCGGAACTCAATGTTCGTAGTGCCTCTTTAAGTTCTGCATTTTCTTTCTTAAGCATTAAAATCTCAGATTGTTCTTTCTTATGCTCCGTCTAGATGCCCTGTGTTACCTTTTTACCGCTTCGGATGTTCAGCCTGGCCCTGCCCGCTCAGGACATTGGTTCCTGGATTCGGACCCTGGAGCCTGGTCGTCCTCTCGAACGGGATCGTCTGCTGCTATTGTCGCGCCCTCTGGAGCGTGAGCGCGATCTGCTGCCGGGGCGCCCCCTGGAACAAGAGCGGGAGCGCCCTCTAGATGCCGATCTCTTGCGGCGGGGGGAGGAGAATGTGTTCTCTGCCGCCATTGGTTCTGCGCCACCAGATCTCCTCCGCCGCCACTGTGCATTGTGAAACAACTGCGGCGCCGCCGTCTTTGGTGCACAATGTACGGCACCTGAAAGCGCTGTCTGCACTTGCCGTCAGCCGTTTGGTGTACCCCACCACAAATTGCGCACTTGGGATTGCATTGATGATCCTCTGATGTGTCCGCATGCCGCATCCATGGCATTTTTTGCTGCTCTTCGCCCTTCCGGCAAACATCGGCCCTGTGGCCCAATTCTCCACACGCATAGCGAACGTCCACTTGCCTGCGATACAAGGAACAAGGGTAGCGAACACCATCACACAGGACGTTTTGGGGGACCTTTTGTCCGTCGAACAACACGATCACTGTTGGTGTCTTCTTGATTCATCGAACCCCCAGAGCGCCGGGGTTCCTCCGGTTGACAATCATCTCCGTCAGTTCTGCGTTACTGAGATCCAGGTTCATTCCGCGAATTACTCCTTTGCATGTGTCGTCCGACGCAGACACGTAGGCCGCTACTGCTATGACGATATTACCCATACAGATCTGTTGGACCTCGGCGTAGGCGCGCGTTAGCCTGGACTGGCGTGGCAATCACAAGAATGTTCTGGAAGGCGTTCGTGCACAACGTGTCGTCGAACACCTGCTCAACTGTTAGGGAAGCCACCTTGGTGAGCGCACGCTTGAACACAATAAGGTCTGTCTCCTTAACATCCAATCCTCCACGAGGCTGTATAATGGTCTTAAATCATCCTTGGGAAGGTTCGGGATTCTGGAAGCTTCCACGACTCGTCTAAATACGTTCTGTGGTGCAGGGTGGCGGCTGCCATTACCAGTTCCTTTCACTTACGTGGGCACGTTAGAATCAGCCCGCTCGGTAAGTTTCTTCTTCTTGCTCACGACTTCGATGTAGCCTGAGTACTTTGCTTCCTCCGGATTGATTTCCATGCCTTCTACAACTGATGTGTAGGAGGTCATTCTCTAGGTCGACAACGCGTTGGGCCTAGGCTCGCCGCCCGCCGGCCGCACCGTCTGAGTTTGGCACATTAGGCGTAGCTGCGCGCCAGCGTGGCGTGGGGGAAAAGGTCTCGGGGAAGACCGAAAAATCCACGCACCGGTAAGATTCTGGTATCCGCTTGTTCTTTGCAACTAACTGCGTCGAATGATGGACAATTCTTGCGGGTTGAGAAAAAATTCGATCCAGAACGTTTGTAGAGACAGGAGCCGATGTGCTCGCACATGTGCGTTCGTAGTCGTCGTCTTCTTCCAAACGGAAGGTTGCCCAGATATTCGCCGTTGATTCTCACTCCTAACTTTCCCAGTCTAAGAGCTTGAATACTTATTCTATGCATGCAGTGAATAGCATTGGAGAGATTGCGTGTCCTTGCCTCACCCCTTTCTTGATAGGTAACTTTCTACTTTTTTTGTGGAGAAGCAAGGTTGGTGTTCAATTCTTGTAGCTATTTGTAAATATATTCACGTATGCATCCTGTGCTCCTTGTTTTCGTAATGCCTCTATGACTGCTGGTCAAATGCTACAGAATCAAATGCTTTTTCATAATCAATGACAATCATTAGGGAGGTTGACTGTACTCTGCAGATGATGATATCTCCATCTTTGATTAAATAGACTGTTATTCCATCTTCTCGAGCAGCTTTTCCCCTGATCGTGTCTTCCAAGGCGCCTCTAACTTCATCGCTAGGTATAGATGGAACCTCTGTATCCTGTTCATCACTACTTCGAATGAAAGTAGCTTGGCTGCTCAGGGAACTGTACAGCTCGCTGCTTTTACAATGTCATCAAAATTGCTGATATTACCTTGTTTATCTTTCAGTGCATATATACCTTGTGCTAAGCCTAGTTTTCTTCTCACTGATTTCATGCTGGGTCCATATTTTACTGCTTCGTCAATGTTTTCCACGTTATAATTTCGGATATCTCTTACTTTCTTCTTGTTGATCAGTTTCGACAGTTCAGCGAATTGTATGTTATCTCTCCAGTTTGACACTTTCATTTTTGCCGTTTCTTTATTAGGTCCTTTGTTACTTGGGAGAGCTTACCTACTGCTTGCCTTGGTGCCTTACCCCCCACTTCAATTGCTGCTTCTGAGATCAACCTAGTTACGGTTTCATTCATTACCTCTATGTTGCCTTTACGTTCCTGTTCTAAAGCTGCATATTTGTTTGCGAGCACGAGCCTGAATTGGTCTTTTTTTACCCTTAATGCATCTAGGTTGGCCTGTTTCTTCATGACTAACTTTATTCTTGCTTCAAATTGAGAGAAATCCATGACTTCACTAGCCTATGGTGACTGCACTTTACCCCACCTAACACTTCTACATCCTGCAATATGCTGGGATCGGCAGAGAATATCAAATCTATTTCATTCCTTGTCTTTCCATTAGAGCTTTTGCAGGTCCACTTCCTGTTGCTGCGCTTCCTGATGAAAGTATTTATTATTCGGAAGCTACTCCTTTACGTGAATTCTACCAACCTCTCTCCTGTACTGTTCCTAGAATCGATGCCGTAGTTGGCAATTCCTTGCTCGCCAGCCTGCTTTTTCCCTACGTATGTATTGAAGCCGCCCATGACTACAGTATACTGAGTTTGCACCTTTCTCATTTCTAATTCAACATCTTCATAAAACTGTTCGATTTCTTCATCATCGCGACGATGGTAGTCAACACAAAATCGCCATGTACAATCTTTCTTTTTAACCAGGATCACTGCTGCTGCCCATGGACTACAGTATTCTTGGATAACATTCTTATTTAGCATTTCATGGACTTGATCGTTAATCATCTTGCATTCCGATGATGAGACTCTGTACGGCTTCTATCGCAAAGGTTTGGCAGATCCCGTAACTATGCGATGGTGTATACGAGAAGGTGGAAACGATGGTAGGCAGCCCTTGTTGCTGTGAAAAGTCAAACAGTCCGGCATGTTTTAGCAGGATATTCACCACTTCCTGACGCTGGTTAGTGCTGAGTGACTTGTTCACCATAGTTATAATGTGACACTATGACGCGCAGAGTGTCAGCCACTTGTCGACATCATCGCCCGCTTTTCCCGCAAATGAGCGTGGTTCCATGTAGTGCTGCAAAGGTCCAACTGGCACTGACTTTGAGCTGGTACACCTGGCGCTGGCGTTTGTCCACTTCCGTCCTGAGACCTGAGATCAATGTTGTTGGCAAGAGACCGACAAGACGGCGGCTCCGACGAAGTTCAAGATGTTGCGGCTCCGTGCTACTTTGTGTGGTATGCAGCACCTCCACCGTTCTGGTACGCCAACAAAAGGCGTTTTTTGACAAGCCAAGTAGAGTGAGTCGCGAGAGCCTTCATCATATGAATGCCGATAGAGATTGAGCTAGCTAGCCACACATCGTCTTCTTTCACCGCCCCTCTTGGATGTCCCACATCCTGTGGAGGCATAAACCGAGAACTCAAGTAAGAGTTTCCCAATATTATTTAAATAAGCAAATATATGTCTCAGACAGTCACACTTAAATGCCAGGATGTAAGATGGTACCCTATATGGTTGTGATGATGTGGATAGTGGCGTGTGGCAGCTTGCCAGATTGTGATGAAAACAACAAACTCGCTGTTTCATTTGGGCCTAGGATCCTTTAATAATGACACGGCAGACGGGAGCTTGTTACACGAAACACAGACTTTATACAGACAAGGTAAACGTTTCATACGATTTACATGCACACGATTTACATGTACGTGGACTAGATTTCGGAAATCGTTTGTCCTTCTATATAAAGATGTGCCTAGCACTCATGCGTCACCCCTCCCCCGTGTGCATCGTCGTTGCGGTGCCCGTGACGGTGGTCGTTGTGGCTATGTCACTGCTGTCGCGCCGCACCTTGTCAAGACGTGGAAGCAGGAGAAAAACAGCAGGCTGGTTGAACGCCAGGCCGCAGCTGTAGCTGACCAGTAACGCCTGACCTGTAACGCTTCGGCCACTATAACGTCGGCCTCGGTCAGCAGACAGACAGCTCAGGCGCTCCAGTGGCTAACAGGAAGCACTGCACCAGGCCGCTATGACAGCAGGCCGCTGGTGCACAGGAGACCACCGCCACGAGCGGGATCTACGACCAGGTCCGCACGGTAGCAGGACACCCGGTCGCCGGTACCCGAGACTTGAACCGCCGTTCTGCGAGCTGACGTTCGAGGCTGCCGCTCGCTCTCACGCTCTGCGCGCTCTCGTCCTCTCACGCCGCTTTTCTTGTCTGTGGTCCATCGTCTTCCTTCGAAATCTCCATCAGCACTTTGCTTCTTGTAGTAACCGGCACACGCCACTGTCCACATCATCACAATGGTGTAGTTCTTTTTTTACAGAACGCTCGTTAACAATTAAAAGCAAGGGAATGTTGGCGCCATTACACATTCCATATATTGGATTGCAGGCCTCTTTATGACGGCAGCCTCTTCACTTATTAAACGACTGCTCCTTGCCGGCATGGATCCTTGTAGTTCATTCGAATCGAGAGATATAGGCTGACCCGACAGATGTTGTCCGCTGAAAAGTTCGTAACCACACAGAAGAGTATACGTATCCGTTCGTTTAACACGGCTGGCTACAGGAGGACTCATGCTACGATTATTCACTCCTGTTATGAGGCGTATTTTATTTGACAGCGTCACGGTTGCTCGCACAGTCTACGTGATTTTATTATCAATGGTGGCAGGTGATTTTATGCTTCATTTCAGTTTGTCATATGTCATCGTATGGTGCCACGCTTGATATCATAGACAGTATTTCCGTCCGTCGTACGCATACGTTCGCTCACACCGTAGGCTACAGGATGAGTAAAAAAATCGGTACTGCTACTTCGCTTCGACTTAGTGCGGTATTGAAAGTATAAAAAATATAATAGAAGGCTGAGTCCAACAGCACGGAAGACGACAGCGAATTGTCCAACAGGAAGAAATTTTGATAATTAGAAACGTTTCGGCGTTGTTTTCGTTGTTTCATCGCGCATGCAGAATTTTTAGCCTGAAAACGAATGGAAAAATATTGATCTGCAGCCCTATAAGCGAGGGAAAGCTCAAACTAGAAAAATAAAACAATACAAGTGCGTAAAGCACATCAATAGCGAACTTAATGTTTGTCATGGATAGACAAACATTTATATTTATAGATATTTATATTTGCTACCGCCTAACTGACGTTCACGAGTATGAAAAGTAGGGCTATTGCGCGCACAGAGAATTGCCGACTATGAGACAACAATCAGGGACAGAATTCACAAAACCTTCTTACGCTAAAATTGTTCGTAAGAGAAAATTTCCGCCAATCCTGATGCAGGACATATTATTAGCGAAGGCGGTTGGCCAATGGCAGAGAGCACTTATGAAAGAAAAAACTTTATGAATTGCACACGCCATACAATGCCGGGAGGCGAAAAGCCTGAGCACGGGCGAATTTACAGAAGGCTGGCGAGAATCGAGATTCGACTTTCGTTGTCGCCGCGGCTTAGTACGGCAAGTCTAGCACATTAGTGATGGCAATCATTGACGACAAAGGGGAATTACGCTCCTTGGTCTCGGTCAGATTAGCTACGAGTGGAGTCGCGGAACAGGTCGCCATAGCCCTGCCCTTACGAAAATGTCAGATATGGACTGATATGAAAAAGGCCATAAATGGGAATATTAAAAATTTGGCAGATATGGTCATATATGGCATATAAGGGCCATATATGGCCATATCTGCCCAATATTTAATATCTCCATATATGGCGCCCTTATGTGCTATATATGGCCATATCTGCCAAATTTTTAATATGCCTATATATGGGACCCTTTAATATATGGCCACTTCTAAATTTTTAATATTTCCATATATGGCGCTCTTATATGGTGTCACAAAAGAGCGCGTAATCCAAGCGCGCGCCGCGTGTCACGCAAGCCAGCGAAAGAACACGCCGGCCCCGCGGCAACTTCAACAGAGGGGGAGAGCGCATACGCATCAAGCAACAATGCTAACAACGGCGCCGAAACGTCTGGAACCTGGAAGAGACTCGACGGAGCGACGTTAACCGGAGAGAGAGAAAGAAGACACGCGCGCGCCGAGACACCTTCTCACCCGGCGAGTCGAGAGAGAGATAACTACAGCGTGTAAGCGTGCGTGAACAGCATGAGTCATCACCCCCCCTCGACGACGCGGCGGTGGTCGAAGGTACCAGAAAAGACTCGAAGTTTCCCAAGCTTTGGCCGTGCTACGGAATCACAACTCCGATCGAATGTTCGAGAAGGACCGTCGACGGCTATATAAACGCCGTGCGAGCATTGTCAGTGGGGAGTCCAGTGAGGAATTCAGGAGTTGAGTCCGCACCGGTGAAGTGATGTAACGTGAAGACCGAGCGTCTGCGGAAGAAGGGGATTCCCCGGCAAGCTAGTCGACGAGTTCATCGAGCGTCTGCATTTCCGGAAGAAGTTCCTTCTTCGAGATTTGCGCGAGCTACGCCGAGATCGTCTGACTCCAAGACCAACCAGCACGGTGAATACGATTGGACACTTAGTGTTCCTATTTATTTTGTACTTTACGTGTTGGACTCTTAGTGCTTGTCGTGAATTATTTTCTTGTGTTTAATACCGATCTGATTTGTATTGTGTTGTCTAGCCTAAGTGTGCAAGTGTGTGTGTAACTGCCTGGTGTGAAGAATATATTTTGTTGTGTTTTGGCAACTCTGGGCTCTGACTCGGTCTTTGGACAGCAACCGGCGTTCGCTGGCGCACCAGAGGGCCCACTCTTAATTGTCCTTGCTTTCGTGGGATTATTTTCGGAAGCTGATAAGTCGGCTTTGGAATTTAGTCCGGCGTCTGCGCCTCGTTCACCGGGGTCAGTGACATATGGTCATGTTTGGAAATTCAATAAATTAAAATCTGGGATTTTGCATCCCAAAAACACAAGTTTATGATGAGGCACACCCTGGTGATCGAGGCACTCCAAATTATTTTAACACTCCCTGTAGTTTTTTAATGTGCACCCAATGCATGGCACACAGGCATCTTTGCATTTCAGCCCCATCGAAATGCGACTGCCGCGCCCGGGATTCTATCCTGAGCTTTCAGTTCAGTCGAGCAACGTACACCTTTTTTTTTGACGGGTCTGGAATTTCATAAGAATATATCTCCAGTCAAAAATTCCATCCGGCTATCAGCTTACATGTCTGTTGGCTAACCCTAATTTCAGACCTTGATGGTCTACTAGCCAATCGGCATACAAGTTTACAGGTCTACAAGCCTACAAGTCCACTAGCTGTCTACTACCTATTCTACTGTTTGTCGGTATGCCATTGTATCAGAGACTACTGTTCAAATGTGTATTGTTTATAGAATTGATGAATTTTGGCTGTGATTGCATTAGTCTTGCAGTCTTAATTAAAATATATTCAGTGCCTTTAAATACTAGAGTATGCCAATTGGCACTTATGATGCCTCACTGCATAAATATGCTCACCATTCCATCCAAAACTTCAGGTCATGGTATGTGTGTGATGTGGAAATCACAGTTATAACATCTGAAAGCAATATGAGCAGAGATAAAACTTCATTGCAAAGTTGACTACTACAGCACATTACCCAATTGCTGCAAGGGGTACCAGTGCACTGCTTTCAGTCTTCCTTCCATAACCTCCTTTGACACGGTGTCGTTCGCGGTGTGAGAACAGCTGCACAAACAAATGAACCATTATTGCCATAAGACAGAAAACTAAGTACAATACTTGTTGCGTTGATTAATACACTGAGAAATGTTAAGGAATTGAGCATAAACATTATTAAAGAAGCAACAAGTGTGAAAGCAGTACAAGTAATATTTATCACTGTTTTGAAGCAGGCTTTGTGGCTGGCGAAGGGTCAATTGGAAGCAAATGCATGTATTCAAGTTATTGTAGGCCAGGCGCACCAAGCTGTTTTCATTACACAGATTCCTATTGAATAGCAGCAATAATACCAACATAGGTAGGCGTTAATGCGTACCTGCTTGGTTAATTAAAATTAGTACACACCGTAAGTATGCCCACAATGAAAATTCACATATCCCCCACCCTCCCACACAATGACCGCACTTGCAACTCAGCACTCGAACCGGTGGCCTGGTTCTGACTTCGAGTGATGATAATGGCCAGCTGCGGATGCCAGTCGCAGTACCAGCACTGGAGCTATCTAGTGCTATATGCACAATGCGAGTATTTTTCCGGTTTTTTTTGTCAGTCTGGACAGGTCATGCCACGCATGCATGGAGTGATCAGACTGCTAGCGTGCGACGTGAGGTCGTAAGCAAGCTACAGCACCCGCTTCAAGCTCAAAGCATTTCAACATGCTTTGTAGAATGGCAGTCGTTCATTGAGCAGGCACTTCAGCGTCAACAAAGTACACATCTGCCATTAGAAACGGCTGCACGAAAAGCTGAATGCTACCAGCAAGGCAAACAGGAATTTCCGCTGAACGAAGACTGATGTTTACTCGCAAGTTGAAGTAGCAGTGCTTTATAGCTGAGAAGCCTCAGGATATACAGCTGTGCTGTATAAATTTAAATGATACAGAAGGAGGCTAGCCGACTTACAAAGAAGCAGGGCATTCCAACTACAAACTTCAACGCAAGCAGCGATTGGATGATGTGCTTCATGTGGCGGCTTGGGCTTCATGAGAACATGTCAGCAGCTGCCTTCTACATACTTCTACAACAGACTTTCACTATGTCATCATTCCCTGACACCAGCAGGCAAGTTTAAAAGGCTGCCAGTGGAACTGTTGTGTGCATTGGTCCCAGAGGCACAGAGCATGATTTCTGATGACACTGTCATCCAAAGCTTCAAGAGAACTGGCATCTGAAGCTCAACTGACACCACTGAGGACCACCTACTATGGGATGACACTACTGAAGTTTAACAAACTGGAGGGCCAGCCAGAAGTGCAGATTTCTCAAGCTCAAATTCTTATTTGGAATGTGTGTTTTCAGGGTTCGAAAATAAAACTTGGCCAGTCTTGTAAGTTACACCTATGTTTGATTCTTTGGTAGCTCGATTTTCGACACAATCTTAGTGTGCCGTAGATTAGGCTGAACTAGGTGGCTGTGGAAATTCACTTAAGATTTTACCCTTCATATAAACGTACCCTCCAACTTTGTGTCACTTTCTTAAGTGTTTAAAATTGGAATAAAGAAACGAATAAAAAATACCTAGTGTGTATGCTAGTTCCACAAGAAGTATGCTGCAAAGTATCAGCAGGACAAATTGGGCAATGTGAGTGAGGGCTGCACTTGCCTCAAGGCAGCCGGGGCTGAGGCTCTTCAACAAGACCGTCTGTGGTTGGACAATAGGTGCCCAGAGAGCACACATGAAATCTCTTTCAAGATGTGAACCCTCTCAAGAAGCTGAGCACCAGGTCAAGGGACATCTCTACCCATCAGAAATAAACAGAGCATTTCTAGGCGGCATGGGGATTTGAACTCAGTACCTCCCACATACGAGGCGGATGCTCTTCTGCTATACCACTACTGCGGTAGATTCATCCAGTTGAAATGGTTGGTCATGAGGATCTGACACCACTTTAGCATCCAAGAGAACCGAAAATTGGGCAAGCTGTTATGTATTCATGCTTGAATTGTTGAAAGCGGCATGGACAAACGCAGACAAAGGAGTGCTTGCATTCTCCTCATTTCTCTGCCCCTCAGTCTGCATTTGTTTTTTAACTGCTTTAAACATTCTAATCGCTTTAGCTTTACCCATGACAGTCTTGTTTTCATTGTCAACCTATTACAGCACCTTGCATTGCGTATATAGCACAGCATGACTAACATGGGAATGCCAATGTTGCTATAAGTGATTGCCATGTACTTCACAACAGAAAAATTTATGCGGGCGGAATGGAATAAGATGAGCGTCTGCAGCTCCAACAGTATCCCATATTAATATTATTAAGCCCTTGTCTTCAAGGAGCCTACTGGATAATTAATAGGATAGGAACTTTTCCTTGTGCATGTTGAGAGCTTTACTAAATGCATTAGGAGCAAGTTTGAATTTTTTTGAGGCTACAGCACCCAGCAGTTCAAAAGAACGTTTCTCACTATTAAGCGACAATGGGAAAGAAGCATTGTTGATAATATTCTGTAACAATGACGCACGCTGTTTGCTGCCGTATGCATGAGGAGACAGTTCCGTTTCTTCTCGCTTTTTAGTTTCACAAGTTTGAATTTGACTCTAGCACGCTGATGCCTACAAGATGAAGAGAAGACACAATAAAGCATGCTCAGAGTCAGTTACTTTAGCGAGCCCTGCTCAGATTCTGATCGAGATGTATGCACCTATGTATTTACTAAATGTACTACCACATGATTCTTCTACTAGCACTAAACTGTGTACTAAGCTAAAGAAACAGAAAGATACTAAAGAACTCTTCCCTGATACCCAACAACAAGGAGCGTGCTTGTGTGTGCGTCACTGATGCAGAATGTAACCAACACTGCCAATTGTGCTGCCTCAAAAATTGACTTTTTTGAGCACTACCCAATGCTGCGTCCCCAAAAGAGCCACGAAAAAAGCAACCTCCTCCCACAGTGGCTAGTAAGGCTGCAGCTAAGCCCCTAACGCATACAATGAAAAGCAGTGCAAGTTATCAATTGGCTAGATTGCTTCTTTAAGGTAAGGGCCATGCAGCGCATAATACAGGATGCCATTGACCCATGGACGAAAGCCGTATCCCCTGCCCGATGAGTGCTACAGGTGCTACAAATGACATCGCAAGCAGTTATAACACTGACACTGCCATCCTAGACGTGTTGTTCTGCGTAAGTAGCTGAAGGTCCTCCTGCAACAACTTGGCATTCAAAACAATGCCTTCACTGTAGAAGACAAATTTGCATCAGATCTATCACCAAACTTGTCAAATGGCTGAATATGGTATCAAAACAAGCACTGGCGTTACAGTTTTGACGCAAACCAATGAATGCACACAGCATTCTTTCTCATACAATCACCCAATAAATATATAAACAAAAGAAAAACTAAATTTTCTTGTAGCTATATTAACTTAAGAGTAACTCACTGCTCATTAGTTTGCTGAGCTATCCACAACTGAAACTGTTGCAGCATGTCAGAAATGCTACAGTGCGTTGCACATTATGTTTCTCATGAGTAAATGAGCATTTTCAGGCATCAAACTCAGCATATCAAAGATGATATGTTGGCCTTTGGGAGGTTAAAATGTCCACAATTTTGGCCATAAATTCCATCCCGTATGATATAGACCACATGACAACACAAAAGCATCCAAATAAGCTAACATGTTGACATCTTCAATGCCTAAAAATCATCAGCAACTTTCCATTTGCTGTTGCTTATATGAAGAACAAATTTACATGTCCCTTGCATGCCCTTATTGCAAGAATATCATGATCACAAGTATTCATTTCTATAATTATCACTTCAACTGACCCTAAAACATATTCTATAAATGTAGCACTAACATATATACATACCTGACCAATATATACCCAGGGCCTAACTACAGTGTTGGCCAATTAAACGAGGAAATATAACTTATTTCACTTCTTAAAATATAGTCTGTGGTACTTTACTCAAATGTGACTCGAAGGAAACTGCACAAATCTAAGTGGCGATGTGGGCTTGTTGGTTGTTCATGTTGAAATGGGCGAGTTGTAGCGCGAACATGGAACAAAGACACGAGAAGGCACAATGAAGTGCTACGGGTGTGTATTCTTTGTGCCTTCTCGTGTATTTTCCCTTGTGCGCGCTACAACTCGCTCGTTGCACAAATCTGTTACCAAGCTTCTTATCGACATTTATTTCACCTTTAAGGGCCTCTGTCAGGAAATTACGTTAGGGGTGGCATGTTCATGCAGTCTCTAGCATTCACTCAAACCATTACCAAATGTTCACACCCTAATTGTATAATAGCTTTTAATGATGAGCAAGCCTCTGCAATTCTATTGTGTGCGATCATCGACGACAATTTAATCCTGACCTCTGCAGTGACTGACCCGCTACAAATTATCTTTGGGGTTCTTAAGCTGCGTGCTTTTGTACTTTTAAGTTTAATAATGCACTACGTGAGACCATGAGTATACTTTATGTGGCTTCGTTTTCAAATTTAAGTAACTTCAGGGTGATGAACACACACACACTTATAGAAACATGGAAATGAGAACCAGTGGGGGTTTGAATTTACCATGTTTTTTGTTCATTTCCTGTGGATAGCCAGAAGGTGCTCCAGCAATAACACTCCCCTGTCTGCACCGCCCCATGGAGGCCAGGTGTGATGATGATGTGTGGTGTTTTATGGCGCAAGGGCCCGTTATGGCCAAAGAGCGCCATGCCAGTGTTTGTGAGTGTGCAGTGGAACGATGAATTCTGAGAAGTAGAAGCGTGGCTGTAAAAGGGCCTAAAATAATCGCTGTAGAGTGCGTAAAATATACATGTACTAAAATCATGGCAATGACATGAGGTGTACTATGAAATGAAGAATGCATTGAGAGGGAATGACACGACATTTAAAATATTTAAGATGCAGTAATTGGCAAGAAGCACTACTGTCTAAACAGAGCCCTTGAACCACAAGGGCCTGGAGGCATGTGCTATAAGAAACTACTATCACAGCGGCATCCTCTGAAGAGAGGATGCGCTACGACCCTAATGGGCTTATTGGGCTATAATGGGCATGCAGGACCACATCGTTCAAGAAATCGACGACTGCTTTGGCGTTAAAAAGCGGTTCTTCACCAAGAAACATGATGGGGTGAAGAGGCACATGATACCGGTACGCTTGAGGAAAATGTTTCTTTCTCTCTCTTTCAGCTTCCCGACACTCCAGGAGGACATGGAGGACGGTCAGCCTCTCACCACATCTACCACAGGTTGGTGGTTCATCACCTGTCAACAAAAATCTGTGGGTTCCAGTACGTGTGTCCTATTCTCAGCCGACTGAATAGGACGTCAGTTCGCCGTTTTCGTTACGGGGGCCAGAAACCTAACTGTGGTTTATTCAAGTGAAGCGTATTACTTGTTTCAGCATCCCACAAGCGTTGCCAGTGGTGTCGCAGTTTCTTTCGCAAGAAAGGTTTCAGATCTGTTACAGGGACAGCAGCTGTAGGGTTAATAGCGTGCGATGTTATTGACGTAGCCATTAGGTCAGCTAGCACATTACCCGCAATGCTTCTATGGCCAGGCCCCCAGCATATAAAAACATGCTGGTTACAGACATACGCTTGACTCAGGACGGAATAGAGCTCAGTAAGTACAGGATTTTTGTGTTTACCGAGTGCCATCAATGCTTTTACGACGCTTAGAGAGTCCGTAAATATAATTGCCTTTTGAAGTTTTGATTTCCTTATATGCTTCACAGCCGACAACAGTGCATGGGCCTCAGCCGTAAAAATACTCGTTTCCGGGTGGAGTACACCGGATTCCGAGAAGGATGGGCCAACGGCTGCATAAGACACCCCGGCATGTGACTTGGAAGCGTCAGTGTAAAGCTCTGTACACGAGTACTTGTATTGAAGCTCTAAGAAATGCATTTTATTGTGTGCCTCTGGCGCGTGTTTAGTGACCTCTACAAACGATGTATCGCAATCTATGAGTTGCCACTGCCACGGCGGTAACAGTTTCACTGGAGCCATAGAACGATGATCAAGCAGCGGAACACCCATTTCCTCATGAGAGAGAAATCACTTTATTCGGCGATTAAAAAAATGCATCGACGCCCTCAGTCCAGGGCATCGCTTGCGGCGTGCTTCAGCGCTAGGCCGATGAAGTCCGCAAAGAATCGTTGGTCGTGAAGGGTGGTTGCGGCGGTCAGCCACTCGGAGGAAGGGGTAGGTGGGAGGGATGAGGATTTGGGTAGGGGGGGGGTAGTTCTGGATGGCATTGCCATAGGATGTGTGATGTGTTGGGAAGATAGGCACCACAGTGGCTACAGCGAGGGAGGTCATCAGTAATTATGCCTTGGAGGAGGTGTTTCCGTGCTGGAGTGAGCAGGGTGTTCGTCTGGGCTTGTCTGATGAGTGTGCGCTGTGTCCTTGTAATGTCTTGGTGTAGCTTAGGGTATATCCTGCGCTCGTCCCTAAATGAGTGCAATTGTGGTCGAGGCGTTGGTGAGATGAATAGATTTGGCCGGGGGATGTTGGGAGCCTGGAGTATCATATCGCAGGCAAGCAGGTTAGCTCGTTCATTCCCCAATATCCCCTCATGACCAGAAATCCAGACAATCTCTACCTGTCGATGGAGACATTCTTGTAACTGCGGTGTGATATCTTTAGGTAAGTCGTCATGTATGAGTTTTCTACATGCTGACATTGAATCAGTAAATATGATGGGTGTAGTGATAAGTGTTACTGGGAGATGTTGTATCGCTGCTACTACCGCTTGTAGTTCTGCTGTGGTCGTATCAGTGTTTGGAATTAATTCACTGTGTATCGTCCGAAGTGTGTGATCTACCACCGCTATAGCAGTGCCTTTGTCTTGAACACTAGCATCTGTATAGTAATATGTGCCGTGTGGGTTGCGTCCTATGTATCTTTTGATGTATGCTACTCGCTGTGTCCGCCTAGCCTTATTAATCACGGGGTGCATGTGTCTGGGGAGTGGCGCGATCTTGAGCAGTGACCTAGTTTGCGGTGGAAGTGACAGTGTGGTTGGTATGGGTGTGGGTGATGGTTGAAAGCACACACTGTCTGATTCTCATGAGTGTTTCGGTATAGTGCGATGCACTTGACACATACTCAAAATGTTCGCCTAGACAATCCGCCTGATCTTCCAGGCTATCACCTTGTGTACTTACTAAGGGTAGGGGATGCGACTCCCGACCTGTTAGTTTATTTACCCGATTTCAGACTTTTCTTTCATCGGTGTATACGAATTTACACTGGTGATGTATCTATCCCAACTTTCCCTCTTTGCACGTCGACGTGTTCTCCTACCTTGTGATTTGATCTGTTTGAAATTAATGAGGTTTTCAGCAGTTGGGGAATTGTTTCGGCAGTAGGTCAAAAACCCTTAGTCACGTGACCTCCAAGGAACAACAGGTGAGCTGGGCAGAACGCTGCCTCCCGAAGTCACAGAGACAAAATGACAAAACCAAGCCACAGATACAGCCATAACGAGACGCAGACACAAACAGAACAAAACAGCACAGGCGTTGGCGGCCCTAGTGCAGGAACTGCGCGTAGAGATATCCGAATTACGCGCACAGCTAAAGGTGGAACGAAGCCGAAACAAGCCACCAGTAAATATACTGCAACAAGACGGCAAGTTGGGCCAGTTGGTTGGGATTCATCTTAAATATCGTAACAGCGCGAACAATACAGGGACAAAAGGAAGGAATTGTTCACGCTGTTACGATACTTAAGAATGTTGTCGTTTTTTCCTTCCTTTTGTCCCTGTATTGTTCGCGCTGGTACGATACTTAAGATGAAGCCACCAGTACAAGAAAGTTCACCCGAACCCCGAACACCACCACAGCCGCCGAAGCGCGCGTCCACTGCCTCGGTAGTGCAGGAGACCGTCGAGGAAATGAACACCGAGGAGCCGCCCGAGCCGAATCCGACAGCCCAACCGGTCGATGTGCGAGTGACAGCCTGCAAAAAAGGTGTTCACGAAAACCAGAAAACCATCCAAGAGCTACATATGCGAATGGAGAAGGGCTTCGACGAGATCCGACAGATGATAATGCATCTGCACGAGGTTTTCACCCCTCTGGTAAACGATCAGCGCCGCAAGAAGCCGCGAGTTTATCCACACAGAGAGGCAGCCCTCCAGCAAATGCTACAAGAGGACCAAGATGGCCAGAAAACCGAATGATCAAAATGGAGGCATAACCGTTTGGCAGTGGAATTGTCGTGGCTTCACTCGCAAGAGGGCGACGCTGCTGCAGTACATTGCCAAACAAGACACACCACCGGATGTAATAGCCTTACAGGCAGTGGCGTAGCCAAGGGGGGGGGGGGGTTGGGGGGGTTCAAACCCCCCCCCCCCGAAATTTTTTGCCCCCCCCCCCCACTACCCCACCCTTTTCTCTCGTCGCTTCGCGCTGACATATTTCAAGAAACCGGTGCTACTTTCACACTTTCATTCCTGGGCGCTTCCGTTTGGGTTGGTAATTTACAGCGAATCATGTCTGCATATCGTTTGTCAAGGCCTTGACACTCTGTGAGGTTTTGGGCGCGAATGTGGCGGCCGCATTCTGAAACAACAAATGCGCAACAAATGAAGCAACAAATGCGGCAGCCGCATTTTAGATGAAGGCGAAAATGCTCGAGGCCCGTTTACTTAGATTTAGGTGCACGTTAAAGCATAGAATAAAGAACCAACTTTCGTTAAAGTCCCCAGGTGGTCGAAATTTCCGGTATACATTTCCGGCGCTTCCCTTCAGGTGCCGGTTAGGCCGCGTTCGCGTAGGAACTTGGTCTCGAAGCTGTCGGAAGCGGCAAAATCTTGCAAAAAACCGCCCGCCTAGGCGGCAAAACAGGCAGAAAAACAGGCGGCGAGCCAAATTGGTCTTAGGCTACGTTCACACTCGGGAAGCGGCAAGCGGGCGGAAAGGCCAAAGCGGCCGGAAAATCTTTTCCGCGTTTGTCCAAGTTGTTCGCATTTGTTTTGCTATCGCCGCTGCCACCGCTGCCGCTTTCGCCCACATCCATCTAGTCTGCGTATGTTTGTCGGCGTGGAGGCGCTCATTATCGCACCATTTCGAGCGGTATGTTCATTCATTTTCCCACCCGTCATCAAAAGTGTTCATTTCGCGCAACTTTGCGTGTCATCTGCGACCTTCGGTAAATTCCTCGTAGCCGTTCCGTAATTCTCATACGGGCACGTTATCGCTGAGTCAAAGGTTGGTGCCTAGGCGTGATTATATTTCTTTAATAGCTTTTATTTACAGGTTGTAATAACATTTCATCATTTCGTATTATTGGCAGCGCCTCCAGTACACCAAAGCTAAAACCCGGGCTGGCCCTTGTGTTGGGGCTCGCCGAAGCCTGCGCGTTCTACGTGAGACCTGAGACCTATGCTCCCAATCAAAAGTCTTTATAGGAGGCGTTGTCCCAATCTATTGTCGCGACGAGAAAACCACCGCGCAACGAAACAAGCGCCCTGCGACTTCTGCAACATACCGCGCCCGTGCGAGCAGAATTGCGGAGCGCCAACAAGGAATCTGCCCAACTTTTTTCTGCCACAGAAGTGGGCGAAGAAATTGTTTTTTATACTTCTACCTACTTGTTTCCCAGAAATGGACAATGAATAAACGGAAGGAGCGGACACCTCCGAAGCGGCTGTGGTGGGTTCGCCCAGCTTTGCAAAAGCGCGAGAAGTTGGGTCACCCCAAGGCTTCGTTGCTGCACCTCCGGTCGCGCGACGTTGAATACTATCGCGAGTATTGCTGACAGTACGTTTTAGTACCACTCTTGTCGTAGAGAAAGTGGTGGATCTAGATCGCGTCGAGCACCATCGCAGCCTACACTTTTGGTGCCATGTACAATTTTACGACCGGATGTTTACATGCTATTGGAGCTTCCGGTCGAGCGGAACGACTTTCCGCCGCGATTCCGCCTCGCCATGGCGAAAAAATCGGTCCGAGACCGATTTTGCTTTCCGCCTGGTTTTCCGCCCGCTTCGCCGCCTAGGCGGGCGGATTTTTAGAAGTTTTTGCCGCTTCCGCCTGCTTCGAGACCAAGTGTGAACGTAGCCTTAGACCGATTTTTTCGCCATGGCGAAGCGGAAACGCGGCGGAAAGTCGTTCTGCTCGACCGGAAGCTACACTAGCATGTAAACTTCCGGTCGTAACATTGAACATGGCACCAAAAGTGTAGGCTGTAATGCTGATCGACGCGATCAAGAACCACCCCTTGCTCTACGACAAGAGTGGCACTCAAACGTACTGTCAGCAATACTCGCGATAGTATTCAACATCGCGCGACAGGAGGTGCGGCAACGAAGCCTTGGCGTGACCCAACTTTTTACACTTTTGCAAAGCCAGGCGAACCCACCACTGCCGTTTCCGAGGTTTTCTTGTCTTCCGTTTATTCATTGTCCATTTCTAGAAAACAACTAGGTAGAAGTATAAAAGCCATTTCTTCTTCCACTTCCATGGAAGACAATAGTTAGGCAGATTCCTCGTTGGCGCTCCATAATTCTCCTCGCACGTGCACGGTATGTTGCAGAAGTCGCGGGGTGCTTTTCTCGTCGCGACGATAGATTGGGAGCGTAGGTCTCACGTAGGACGCGCAGGCTTCGGCGAGCCTCAACACAAGGGCCAGCCCGGGTTTTAGCTTTGATGTTCCCGTTGCCGCTTTCGTGTCCTGGAGGTGCCGAAAATAATACGAAATGATGAAATGTTATTACAACTTGTAAATAAAAGCTATTAAAGAAATATAATCACGCCTATAGGCAGCAACCTGTGACACAGCGCTACCGCGCCCGTGTGAGGAGAATTACAGAACGCCAACGAGGAACTTACCGAAGGTCGCAGATGACACGCGAAATTGCGCAAGATGATCACTTTTGATGACGGGTGGGTCAGTGAATGAACATACCGCTCGAAATAATGCGATAATGAGCGCCACCACGCCAACAAACGTACGCAGGCTAGATGGATGTGGACGAAAGCGGCAGCGCGGCCGCGGTGGTAGCAAAACAAATGTGAACTTGGACATGCGCGGAAAAGATTTTCCGGCCGCTTTGGCCTCTCCACCCGCTTGCCGCTTCCCAAATGTGAACGTAGCCATAGTCTGCAGCGCAAAACGTCTCTCGTTTGCGATTGCGCCCCTACGGAAGGCTGGTAGTTACTGTTGTGTTGCTGAATCCCAAACCAGCAATTACGAAAGGCTGGTAGTTGCTGTTGTGTTGTGGAATCCCAAACCAGCAATGTACACACGAAGGGGTTGATGACAGCAGTGAAATTCCACCGACTCGCAACAGAATGCTCGAAACAGACAGCCGACAAGCATGAATTACTGCTGTGCGCAGTACAGCGTAAGTAAACTCTTGTTGCAGGCGCTGACAGTTCTCGTCGGAGTTCACGCGTCCTGAGAAATTGATTATGTGCACTATGCACTGAACAAGACCGGAGTTCATTCCTGCATCACTAGTACACCAATCAGTCGAGATTCTGTGAGGTACAAGGCCACTTCCTGTTTGCACCGGCCTAAGTGAAGCAGAACTGACTCGCACGCACTACTTAAAATGCGTACACATGCCATAACTGTGCAGTTCGGTGAAATATTCTGTACAATTCTGAATCTGTTGACGTAAAGGCAAATGACGGCTGCACGCTCGCACACAGCGGAAGACACAGCGGCCCATGCACTTGCCGCAGGAAATGTAAGGCGACGAAAGCTTCGTAAAAAAAAGCATTACACGTTTTTGCGCGTATTTAAGTTTTCTAGCGCAAAGACGCAGCGAACAAGCTATTGCTATGGGAGTAGGTATAGCCTGGTAACACGTGCATTTTCAAATGTATAGCCGTCCTTGACCTGTGAAACGCACTTCGCCCCGACGAGGACGACGCCATCTACGCTTAACGGAGATTAACAATTAATGATGTCTTCTCCGATCGGGCGGGTCGTCTCAATGATGCGTTTTCAAAGACTGGTCCATTCAGTGGCGCGATGAGAGACGGTTGCTCCAAACGCCCACTGTACCTGTCGTACTTACTGTATTTTACTGAGCTTTTACTTAATTTCTTCACAAGCACACAGTGCCACACACACACGCGAGGGGGGGGGTCCCATGTCTTTGATATACATGCATAGAGTGTGCTTAAACTACCGATACTTATTATCGATCACGTCACGTAGTGGAAAGCAGACGCTTGCCCCCTCCCCCCCCCCCCCGGTCGGGCCGATGAACCCCCCCCCCCCCCCCGACAAAAATTTCTGGCTACGCCCCTGCTTACAGGAAACAGGAAAAACAACAAGAATCACCGGATATCACACACATGCGACAGCAGAAGCACGTACGACCACACTCACGAGCAAACACCTCACTGCAATCGACCACACTTATGCGGACACGGGAATCGATCACGTTTTCACGGAAATAGTGCCGCAGCGCAGGGGAAACACAAGTGTTTTTATACTTAATATGTACAGTTCGCCGAAGGAAACGCTGGCACCCCTAGACAACTCGGTGCAGCAAGCGAGGCAGCTAGCTGGACAAAACAGCCTCCTCTTATTAGGCGACTTCAACGCGGCGCACGAGGCGTTGGGGTACGTCAGACATACCAAAAAGGGAACAACCTTGTACAACGTCATACAACACCACCGACTTACGATAGTGATGGATCCGACATATCCAACGAGAGTAGGCCACAGCACGGCCCGCGACACCTGTCACGATCTTGTGCTCGCGTCCAGACTTCAGAACGTTGAGTGGGAAAACACTAACGAGACGCTAAGGAGCGACCACTTCATACTCGACATCTCGGTACACTTGGGAAACTTCCCAAGGAGAAAGATACGCTCCACCAAAATCACGCACTGGGCAAACTTCCGCAGCGAAAGAGAAACTCAAGAAGCCCAAGCGATAACCGATCTAGAGGCCTGGATTAGCGAACTGCAGGAATCGCTAGCCAAACACTCCAAGCAGGTTGCACTTACCACGGACAATCCGGCAGTAGATCCGCGCCTCTTACACATGTGGGAAGCGCGCCACAGTCTGCTTAGAAGATGGCGAAGGCAGCGGCACAACCGTAAGCTAAAAATACGCATCGCGAAATTAACGGACGAGGCAGAGCGCTACGCAGAGCAACTTGCACGACAGAACTGGGACCAGTTCTGTAACTCCCTCCAAGGAACGCTGGGCACTGCGAAGACGTGGACCATACTCAGACATCTCCTAGATCCGACCCAGAGCAAGAGAGAAAGCAAGCACACGATGAGCCGAGTACTACACAACTTCGGAGGCACAGACGATCGGCTATTGTGTGCCTTACAAAGTAGATATATTGGCCAGCCGATACTTGATGCAAAGCCAGCGGCTGACTACACCGCACTGGAAAACAGCGAGCTCGACCGGGACATAACGCGTTCCGAGCTGACACGAGCGATCGCAAGACTCACTCGAAACACCACTCCTGGCAAGGACGGAATCACCAACAAGAATCACCAACCTGGACAATTCAACCGTGCAGGCAATACTTGAACTCTTAAATGCACACTGGATCAGAGAGTCCTTACCCCCGGAATTCAAGCATGCGGAGATTACACTGATACCAATGCCAGGAAAAACGCCCTGCCTGGAGATAGTCGTTAAAGGAACATCGATACCTTACGTAACACACCACAAGTTCCTTGGTGTAACCATCGACCGTGAAATATCCTGGTCGAGGCACGTCACTGCACTGAAGTCAAAACTGAAGAGTTTTGTCCTTGTGCTTCGGGTGGAGGCAGGAGCAAGATGGGGCCCGTCGGAATCATCTCTTCTTCAATTGTACCAAGCCCTGTTCGTAGGCTATATAAGATACAGCATGCCGGTGCTCTCGAACATGAGACCCAGCTGTGTGCGGACGTTAGAGAGCATACAAGCTCAAGGTTTGCGCACGTGCTTGGGCCTACCACGCTTCACCTCAACGAATGGAACGATTGCGGAAGCTCGGGCTTGTCCCATCAACGTATATATGCTCTGCGAACCTCTTCGAGTGCACCTATACGCTTGTTGACCCGACATAGGCAACATCCCCTATCAGCACTCCCTGCCACACACCCAAACTGCAGTTTTTCAAGAACTATATTGCGTCATGAGAACATTCTGCAGTTTAGATTCTCTTCCCCATCCATTCCTAGTGCACCTCCGTGGGTCCTACCTACACCGCTTGTTAAACTTCAAATCCCTGAGATTACGAGGAAGTCCTGTGTTTCATCCATTGGACTTAAGAAACTTACCCTATCGCATATTTTCACAGCATACAGTGGTACTTCTCACGTGTATACCGATAGCTCTGTTACCCCATGTGCCTCCGCCGCAGCCTTTGTCATCTCGCAAATGTCCATCGCTCGACGGTTTAAATTAGACCACAAGTCCACTTCAACTGCTGCAGAACTTGTTGCTATCCGCGAGGCAATACGATTCCTTGCAAGAGAGCTTCCTCGCATATGGACTTTATTTTGCGACGCCAAACCCGCTCTTCAAGCCATTGAGTGCGTTATGAGACAAGGCCCTTATTATATTTTAGCACTAGAAATTGCAGAGCTTCTCGACATTGCGACCAAATGCGGCCACCACGTCATCTTTCAGTGGATACCTGCACACTGTGGCGTGATAGGAAATGAACAAGCAGACGCTGAAGCTAAAATAGCTGTAAATAATGCGCCAGAAGTAAGCATCGCGTTCTCACGAACAGACACGAATGCCCTGCTTCGGTGCGTTATGCGGAACTCTACACTTGAGTAATGGACCAATCCTGATCGACGACACAAGATACTGCAGAAATGGGACCCAGAAATGAAGTTCCGCATGCCTCATAAACTGAAGAGGAGCATAACAAGTCTGCTACACCGGATTCATCTTGGTGTTGCACTCACGAGGCGTTATACACATATCATCGGCTGCAATGACACTGGTCCCAACTGCGATCACTGCCCAGTGCCAGAAACACTTGAGCACATATTTTGCTCATGCCCAGCGTACGCGCGAGAACGGCAGAGCCTCATTTCAACTATTCAGCGAGTGACTAAAAGACCAATGTCTGACGAGATTGTCTTAGGTCCTTGGCCTGACGCCAACAGCGCAGCTGTGGTCATCGAAGCGACTATAGCCTTCCTTCAAGCCACTGGACCCCATGCACGGCTATAGTATGACCTCAACTAGATGGACATGTACATACGCACCTCCTAATCTTATCATCATCATTCATCGCTCTTTTTATCCCCTCCACCCTTCCCCAGTGTAGAGTAGAAGGCCAGAGCAAACTAACGCTCAAGCCGACCTCTCTGCCTTTCTTCAATAAACCTCTCTCTCTCTCTGCCTGGAGAACCTAAGACCCATTTCGCTTACGTCTTGCCTCGGTAAATTGATGGAACGTGTTATCTTAGGCTACAGACGCATCTCGAAGAACGTCAACTGATGCCAAACACGATGTTTGGTTTTCGGCCCAACTTGTCAACGCAAGACGTGCTTCTGCAGCTCAAAGAGGAAGTACTGACTGCAGCAACGCCGTGCTGCCCAAAAGCAATTCTCGCACTAGACCTAAAGGGAGCCTTTGACAACGTGGGGCACGAAGCCATACTATCCAATCTCAGTGACACGAATTGCGGCCGACGAACGTACAGCTACGTGAGGGCTTTTCTCACTGATCGCACCGCCACAATAGGGCTGGGAAATGTGAGGTCACAGCGAATAGACACACCTAACAGAGGAACGCCACAAGGAGCAGTGCTGTCACCGACACTTTTCAATGTGTACATGATGAAACTCCCAGCCCAACTCGAGAAAATACCGGGGATCAGACATGCCTTGTATGCAGACGACATCACGATATGGACGGTCGGAGGGTCCATAGGAGAACAACAAGAGGCATTACAGGTGGCAGTAGACGTCGTAGCAAGCTATGCGGAGACATGCAGACTGCAGTGCGCGCCGGAGAAGTCGGAGCTCCTAATAATCGAGAAGCGCTCACGAGGACGATCAACAGCCCCGGTACCAACCATCCAGCTGCGAAAAGGTCCTAGAGAGATTATCAAGGTAGACACACTTCGGATCCTCGGCTTACACTTACAAAAGAACGGGGGCGGAGGATACGCCATACAGAAGCTACAACACACGACCACGCAGATCTTGCGCATGATTCAACGAATCACCAGCAGGAAGAGGGGACTCAAGGAACAGGACATTATCCGATTAGTGCAGGCTCTGATTGTGAGCCGCATTGCGTACGCGGCACCATATTTAAATTTAAGGAACGCGGAAGTGGAAGTACTCGACCGGCTGATACGCAAGGCGTATAAGCAAGCGCTCGGACTCCCACCCGGAACGGCTACTTTTCGCCTCGAGGAGACAGGGGTGTACAACAACGCACGGGAAATCAGAGAGGCCCACCTGGTAAGCCAGAAGGAAAGACTACTACGCACAATAGCGGGACGTCTTGGAACGTCTTGGATATTCCGTACGGAAGACCAGCGCACTGACCAAAATCCCAACACGAATACAAGAAACTATGCACGTCTCACTGATTCCCAGGAACATGCACCCAAAATTACACATCGGACGGAGACAAGCCCGAGCGCAGGCGCTCGTGAGAAAGTATGGAAACCACCCCAATGTCTTGCCCGTAGACGCGGCCAGCACCGCAAGAAGCACCGCATTCGTCACCAGCCTAGTCGCCAATCACGGGACCTAAATAAATGCATCGTCGGTTTCCAGAGTGAGCGCTGCGGAGGCAGAGGAACTAGCGATAGCGTTAGCCATCACGACGAGACCGCAGTGGGATTGCGTCATAGTTCGGATGGACTCTCAGACGGCATGCAGAAATTACTCCAGGGCCAAAATTTCCAGGGCTGCACATCGCATTCTGAATGGAGTGCACCAGCTGCCACCATACATACAAATCGTGTGGACTCCGAGGCATGAGTCCTTACGCGGCATTCAGCAGGCACACGCCTACGCTCGAGCGCATGCACACCGGGAGCCGCGAGATGACCGCGCCGAGCAGTTACAACCGGAGCCCACACCATTAACCTACACTCACATCCTACAACACTATCGCCTTTCACGAAGAACAGTACCCCCACCTCATAATGCTCTGACGCGAGAGGAAGCCGTAATATGGCGAAAACTCCAAACAAATACATATCCAAAATTGAGTCTTTACCACGCCATACACCCTGCGCTGTATTCCCATAAATGTCCACACTGTGATCAATCTGCAACACTTTACCACATGGTATGGGCTTGTGCAAACACACCACAGCTAACACCCATAACACACCCCACCACACGGCAATGGGAGGCAGCGCTGTCCAGCTCCGACTCGACGGTTCAGCTCAACCTGGTCAATCGAGCGAGAAGGGCAGCTAAAGCCGCTGGACTCCTGGACTGATCGGACCACCCACTGCAGAGCGGAGGAGCTACCTACGCTCGCGTGCTCTTTTTATTAAAGTTTATTCTCTCTGTCTGTCTGTCTGTCTGTCTGTCTGTCTGTCTGTCTGTCTGTCTGTCTGTCTGTCTGTCTGTCTGTCTGTCTGTCTGTCTGTCTGTCTGTCTGTCTGTCTGTCTGTCTGTCTGTCTGTCTGTCTGTCTGTCTGTCTGTCTGTCTGTCTGTCTGTCTGTCTGTCTGTCTGTCTGTCTGTCTGTCTGTCTGTCTGTCTGTCTGTCTGTCTGTCTGTCTGTCTGTCTGTCTGTCTGTCTGTCTGTCTGTCTGTCTGTCTGTCTGTCTGTCTGTCTGTCTGTCTGTCTGTCTGTCTGTCTGTCTGTCTGTCTGTCTGTCTGTCTGTCTGTCTGTCTGTCTGTCTGTCTGTCTGTCTGTCTGTCTGTCTGTCTGTCTGTCTGTCTGTCTGTCTGTCTGTCTGTCTGTCTGTCTGTCTGTCTGTCTGTCTGTCTGTCTGTCTGTCTGTCTGTCTGTCTGTCTGTCTGTCTGTCTGTCTGTCTGTCTGTCTGTCTGTCTGTCTGTCTGTCTGTCTGTCGAATGGTGTGCCACTTTTCTGGACGTCCAAAATGACTTTACAAGGAGAATGTGCCCGATTTCCTTTAAAAAAGCGGTCACTATTTCAAATTTCTTTCGGCTCTTGAGTTGTGTGTTTATGTATTTAGGCCTTGGCGGTCTAGTTCTAGCGAGGAAATCACATTTTTTGTTGAAGCACGTTAACAGTGCGTCCTTAACCTTGAGTTATGACGTGTTCCTCATCAAATCGACCCGACTGCTCATCTGCATTGGCGCAGCAATGTCCGCTAACGGACCTTAAGCACCATTTACACCCAACTGCAACAAATGTGCGAATTCACTGTTCATCTGCCACCCACCCTGCTTCTTACGTTTTAGTTAAGATATCATAGCTCAACAAATTAATCTCCGGAGAAGGCAGTAAAGGACAACCAGTTTACTTTCAGGAAAACAACAAATTACTAGGCGCGCACTATTTTCCGCAGGATGAATCGTAGATCACGTATTTCGGTGACGTGCCGCAATTCTCGTCGTAGATGAATTTGCAGCAGTCGTCGGGCTTTTGCATCGCATCGGCACGCCTCCAATAAGTGCATCCATAACCTGAAAAGTAATAAGCATGAATATACAAAAGTTTTAAAAAAGTGTGAGCAAGTGAGTGGCAAAGCTCTCAAAGCGACTCTAGTTGAACATGCGACAGGTATCATTGTTTTATTGGGATATCAATTGTTTGGATACTCCAGAGGAATTTACGACATTACCGACGGCGTTGCCATGATGTTTCGTAGAAAGACCAAGGGCGATAAGTTCGTGCCACACGCTGTATGCTGTAGGTGCGAAAGGAAGCATGCGAGGGGGAGGCTAGAAAGATGTTGGCTTCGTACGGCGGTGTCGTCTCGCAACGGAGGAAACCAGGCAAAGTCTGCGGAGACTTATCAGGTGCACAAGGGGAAGGAGCGGGGTGATTGGAGCGCGCTTAGCAGGGAGGGCTGGGCGCAGGATAGTGCGTGTCTCCGCTTCTACTCCAGCCATGGCTGGACTTGGCCTATTTGGTAATTAATTTGTGGTGATTTCGAAGGCTAGCCGACCCAACATAGCTGATGGTTTCGTTTGCACTTTGTTTTCGCGTGTCTAATCTCTTGATTTGCAGACAGCCACCGCGGACCGCGACACCACGCGACGTCACCTCACTAAAGTGTTAAAACCAACAAGCCAAGGATTAGGAGACTGCCTTTGTCACAGATCTTAACGCTTGCTAGCCTGTCTTAGGCACATTGTCCCGGTTTATTTCAATTGATACAGCTTGGTATCGCTGATGTATGGGTTCGTGACGTAGTCGATGATGCATTGTCATCGCCTTGCAAAACGTTTTCAAGGATGGGGTAATAGAGAAGAAAAGGTGAGAAGGACTAAGGACGCTGAGCGTTGTGACACAAGCGACAACAGCCTAATAAGGTCATTATCGTTTCTGGAATGTGGACATGTGTCGAGTAAAAAAAAGGAGAATGGTTGATGTGGCATGCGTCTCGCTTTCGGTAAACATGGTCATTGTTTGAAAGGCGACCACTAGGCCAGGCTGATCGGAACGTGCGCTAGCGATTTGTGAACACTACCTCATGTTTTCCCTAAGTGCGGAGATGCTTTGTGAACAAATGTTATGCCAAGAAGTATGCCAAGAACCGCACTTCGTTTAGCACGCATATTGAAATGGTCACCCTAAAAGACTATATAATGGGTGATGTTTTGCGCCTTCGAAGAATTCTGCCACAACATTGTAATTACGGAGTCGACAGCTATCTGACAAACAAACAAAAATTGTATATATATTTCTTGTGGAAGTGCACCTTCAAAATACTTTGATTGCTGTTTCGAATGAAATTACTGCAAGTGAATTTAAATGGCAGATTTGTACAAGTAACTATTTGCTTTAAATGCGTTCGCAATTTGGCAGCGGCTTCTCTAAGTTGCACAATTCGTCAGCTGCTCGTTGAGATTATGAATAAAAGAGTACTGGCATCCCAGAGCAACTAAACAAGCGATCTATTCCTTATTTTCAGGGCTATTTTATAGGCATATGGCATCACCGTGCGATAGCTGTCAAATTGATTCACATTTTGCTTGTCCGTTAGGATACAGTATTTGCATTAAGAGACAGGAAGAGAGTGCTATTGGTTAGAGACCAAAGGGGGATAGCCAATATTCTAGTTGGCATAAAGATAAACATTGCAGCTGGGCAGGCCATGTATTGAGTAGGGTAAATAATCGGTGAAGCATTAGAGTTAAAGAGATGGGAAGCGCAGTGGAGGGTCAAGAGATGGGAAGCGCAGTGGAGGACGGCAGAAAATTAGGTGGAGTGATGAACTTAGGAAATTTGCTGGTTCAAGTGTAGTCAGCTAGTGCTCATTTAAGGACGGCGCCCATCGTTTTTATTATTAGCAATCTGTGCAAACTTTTCACAAGCCGACGTGATGAAGTTAACAGTACAAGCAGGTCTTAAGCCATCAACTTGCATTTTGGAGCTATAGTATTTAGCTGGTGCTTACGTTTTATTCTGGAATCCGATTTGGGTATGATTGGTGAATCTACGCTTGACAAAGTCAGAATGACCAGTAGTGAAATAATAAACTGATTTATCAGAGAGGCGTGTATACTGTCACCTGCGTACGTGATCAGCAAGTGTGTGCCGGTCCATGTCAAACAACCGCGATTTCCTCTTTAGAGTCCTTTCTCTGAATCAGATGCTAATCTTGTCACCTAATGACGAGTTCGACAAGAATATTCGTCGCTGTTGGACGCGTGACTTCTCTATTTGCTCACATGACATAAGCGCTGTCTCTGCGTATTTCTTCTTGGTGCGCACTGAAGATTTCATGTCAGGCGAGCGTGAAGCAAGTGATAGCGCGGATTGATAAGAACGCTCATACCATTTACGGTCTCCCTACAGTTAGGCGTAAACAGTGACGTCACTCATAGCCATGGGCGCCTGCTAAGGGCGGGATATCAGCACTCTTCGGCAGTTCAGATTCAGTTTTGCGGGCGAAATTAGTGGGAATTAATTACTCCGCGGAAAATACCAGTTATGAATTCTTTGGAAGACGGGCTTCAAGTATTGCCGTAATATAAATCACCTGACCCTTCGAGTAAAAAATCTGGCTAATTATTCAATTATTTTCTCACATTACTGCCTCAAATCTTCGTAAAATGTATGCTTCTTGTAAAAGCAACCACGCTGAAATGGTTAAATTATCGCGTACTTTATTTGCATAAATTATGAAACTTTATAAAATGCAATGCATAATAAAAGGTTGCTTTAGTTGCGTTACTAGAATATTCTAAATAATGTTAGGAATCGCGGAGCTAGCGATCTGTCCAATAGCCACTTCTTTGTTAGACGAGTGGTATAATAATTTATCTGCGGTGACAGCTGTCCTTCCATCTACGTCTCGAGGTACGTCTGTAAAAAAAAAGTGACGTGATTCAGCGACCAAAAGCAACACCTTGGCTTTAAGATACTTGATAGCAGGGCGCTACCAATGAAGTTTCGTCATCAGGACCTCGAGAACGCACACCTGAATGTACGAACAATAACGTTCTTTGCATATTGCTCCCATCCTTATGCAGCCTCCACGTGCTGGAATCCCACGCCCGGACCTCTTGCACAAGAACCGAACACTTGACCTGTAGAGCCACAATCGCGGGTATGCATTGTATGTTTTAGTACATGCATGTGTAAGCTAGCCTTCAAGGCGGTGGGTAAATAATGTCTCATATTCGCCGCCATAGGCGCCGCTGTGACTCGGTCAATGTGGCGTTCGGCTGCTGAACACAAGGTTGCAGGTTTGATTCTCTGTAATGGCGGCCACATTTCTTTAGGAGCAATGCCGTTCGTCTACAGTGCGTTGCGTGCACGTTAAAGACGAAGCGATAAAAATTAAACATTGTAGCTTATGAAGAGATACGACGCAACACGGAAATAGATAAGCAGAATACATGGACTGGCAGTGCCTGAAACTATTGCAGCGGAGCAGTCATTTCATTCTTATTCCACTTTTTTTTCCGTGTTTTTCGTCTTGCCATTGGATCTCGTTCTGCCTCACGGTGTATTTGTGGTGAGATGGCAAAATTTATGGTTTGTGAGAGAAAAAAAAGTTAGTTCGAATTTCGCGCCATTCCATGACACTCCCTTCTCGCCTTTCTCGGTGTCGTGCTGCGTTTTAATTTCTTCAAGCATAATGAGGCATATGCAGCCCACCAGGAAGTTTTAACTCACAACCTTCCCGCTCAGAGCCCACTGTTTATCTTCTGGCCGTTTAAGGACATAAGCTTATTGACATCACCACCGTGGCCACAAATGGAACATGCTAACATGCTTTCTTTTCCTTTTTTAATTACATTCGTACTCACCGTCCCCAGCATATCGATGTCTTAGAACGCTGCATGTCACGCAGTCCGTGTAGATGAGAGAGAACGATATTGGTGTGAGGGCTGCTGAAAAAATGCGAACGCAAGGGATAATTGTGAGGGCAACAGCAATAGAAATGCCTTCGAGCCATGATGATTCCTTCAACTTTGCGATCACAGTGTGTGAATACGATGAGTACGCAAAAGACGAAAGCAGAGATGGAGTGCCTGCGTCAATATGCAACAACTTCCAGCTGAGTTGGCACTTCGCGGAATGTTTTTTTTTTTTTGCGAATCTTTCTTGTCCTGTTTTTCGTGCTACTGAACGCCAACATTAACTGGCGCGTTATCATGCACCCAGGTAGCGCAGAATTTCTGCGATGGGAGAACAACGTGAACAGTCCTTTCTGTGTTGTTGGGCATGAAGTATAATTGCACGCAGAATGTGTCCCTGTGCATAGCATTTAATTGCAACTATTGAATAGAGCTGAACCTAACAAAAATTCCAACAAAGGCGTTTGAGGTGCCGTACCCGCCGCGGTGGCTTAGCGGCCATGGTGTTGCGATGCTAAACACGAGGTCACGGGATGAAATGGCGGCCGGGGCGGCCGCCATTTCATCCCGTGACCTCGTGATCCCATGGCCCGAACTACATTGTCGGAATCTTGCTCGGCAACCACCTCTGGTTCACAGGTTTCTTGGTTACAGAATGGAGATAAATTTACTTGCGCACAACGTTGCGAAGCACACTGGCCAACATATGCGTGAAGCTTCGAACCGAAGAGGGAGCTTTACGAAATGAGTCACATCCACCGTAGAAGAATTGGAGAGAAAATTGACAATGTGTTACTTTGCTAATATGCAACGCTGACAAAACTATTTCGTGATGTTCAGATTTCAAATAAGGCAAGTTTCCAAGAATATGTGATGAAAAATTGTTGTTCTCGTTTGGCCAGTATTGGGATGTAAATTTTGGATTTTATCTTACAGAATTGAAACACTGCATTTGATGCAACATTGTTACGAAAACGTATTTGAAAAAAAGTCTCTCAAATAAAGAGAAATTTGCTTTCAGTAAGAAAGCCATTAGAACATTGGCTAACATGCGCACTTATGTGGTTTATGAACGATAGAACTATATATGAAGCGCAAGTTCGTCTTCATTGCAGCACAAGAAGCCTTCTTCAAATTCGTCTGCAGGATCTTTTTCTTCAGCGTGACTGAAGACATTAACAAATTACACGAGTTATTCAATGTCTTGCCATAACTTGCCGAAAGGCTTCTCAAGAAGACTGCTTACGTCCCTAATTTTCATTTCCTTAAGGTGGTGTGTCTACAGTGCACACTGTTCCGGCTCTTGTGCAAGGGACCTTCCTTTCGGCAGGACTAATAGAAAAGTTAATACAGAGACCCTATAATGGTGTGCTGCTCCGGCTTCATTTTTCGAATGTAAAATATTTTCGTCTTCGTTATCTTCAACGGCTAGCTCGATGCCGACTTCATCTCGGCAATACTGTAGGCCTGCCAGTAGAGCACTGCACGGGCCAGGCGCGGGCCTGTTTTTACGTTGGGCTGCCCGCCCGAGCCAGACCAAAAGTTTTATGGCGAAAGCCGGGCCCAGTCTGGGCCCGGAAATATTCTACGTTACCTTGTCGATGCAGCCCAATATTCCCATGGTACACGATTTGTGGCCGTCGCCAAACGCGATGGAGTCCTACACCACGCCTCCAGCGTCATTACCCCCACTGCCGAAACGGCTGAAGAAGTGGCCATCGCCCTGGCCACTCTAGATCCCACCTGTCACACCATCGTGCGTGACTCTCGCTCAGTCGTCACTAACTTCAGCAAAGGCCGCATTTCTTCTCAAGCTCTTCGTATCCTCCGCCAGGCACCACACTCTAAAGAAAGCATGATCTCCCTGACATGGATCCCGGCCCACGCGGGCACTGTCCACCCACACCTCCCCAACCTCAACGAGGTCACCCACTCCATTGCGCGAGGGCTAGTCAACCGCGTCGGATACACTGGAGACGAGTTGGACACCAGGGATAATTTGACTGCTTATAACGATTTTGTTAAGGCATTTTACCCTAGTCGCCAAACCGCCCCCCACCTCACCCCAAGTTCAGCCGGGCGCAGGCTACCACCCTGCGTCTGCTACAAACAAATACGTACCATTCACCCGCCCGCCTCCACCTTATATTCCCTGAAGTTTACAATACCCCCAACTGCCGGTGCTGTGGCACTCACCCGGCTATGCTTCCGCATATGCTGTGGGAGTGCCCAGCACAGTACACACAAAGTAACACCACGACCCTCTCGTCGAGGTTGCGTGAGGCTCTGCGGAGCTCTGCCCTCGACGACCAAACCTGGGCGACCCAGCACGCCCGTGAGGCGGCGGTGAGGCAAGCCCTCGAAGTCCCCACATGGGAGGCTTAGGCCCGGTCATCTTAAAGTGCTGGTTCCACAATAAAAGTTTATTCCTCCTCCTCCGCCCAGCCGGGCCCTCCACCCCTTTACCTTGGGCCCGAACCCGGCCCGAACCCAGCCCGAGACCGAAAAAAATCACCGAGTGGCATTAAAAAAATAACATAAAGAAGACAATGAAAGGAATTTATTCATAAGGCATAAATACATGTGATATGCGATTATGAACACCGTTTGCGTGGTCTGAACACGAATACCAGCGCGCGAAGTAGTACGAATGACCCTGCCGAGCAGTATTTCCAGCAGTTTCCAACGGCGCGACATTGATGCGGCTCAATCCACTTCTATCGCAACCCCGCCACAGTATTTTTCCACGTCGGCCGCCTCACTACAAAGCATGTGCCGCCCCAGCCGCTCGTCCCACTCAACCGTATTCTAGCACAATATAGCCGCAGCGCAGCCACGACCGGTCGTGAGCGCAGCGCATGGATGGAGTAAATGGAGAAAGAAATCTTCTCGTTCTTCCATGATGCAGATTAATAGATGGAGGGAAAAAACTTACTGATAAAAGTACCTGCGAGGTTGCCGGCCCGGGCTCAGGCCACCCGGGCATTATGTGCGGTGAGGCATAGCCTTTCCACCACTGCCCGGGCCCGCTGGATTGCCCATAGCTAGTCAGAGCGCATAGCCATGGCTGCTCGAGAAGGACCGGTTTTATGTTGTACTTTCTGTATATTAGTCTGATCTTGGTGCATTTACATAAGACGTGTGCCATGTTCGCGTGTTCGTGTTTGCAGAGCTTGCAGCTCGCTTCTGGGCATTGTGTTTAAGTGTACTGGGTTTCTGAAGGTTCTGGTTTGCAACCTTCTCCAGTGTGTTTCTTGAGATCTGTCTAGTTGTTTGTGTGGCTGTGGGTATGCTTCTCTTTGTTTCTTATAGTGTGTGAGTATGTCGTGGTACGTGACTAGTCTGTCTCTGTCGTCCTGTAACGCTACTTCGTCATCGTCGCCTCCTCCGCCCCATTGCCTCCGCGGCAGTCCGCAACCCCTCTGCGGGGGGTGCGGGGTTTGGGGCCGTCACTCTCCGAGCCGCGGTGGGATATTTCTTGCGCGGCGCGTTGGGCCTTCTCATTGAGGTTTGTAGGGGTGCTTGGGTCTTCTGTAGTTACTTCCCCCATGTGTGCCGGGATCCATTTGAGGTATTTGGGTGTGATTTTGCCGTTATTGAAGTCTACTGCTCTGCGGTTCAGGATTTTGGCCGCCTTCGTGGAGACCCAGTATTTCGTGAAGTTCCTAATGGTCATCTCGGAGTCGCTGATTATTATTCTGTCTTGTTTACGACCGTTGGTTGCCGTTTCTTCCGCTGCCTCCCTCAATCTGGTCCTGACGGAGCCCGCCGTCACGGTCTTAGCTTTCGTCTATATCACCGCCATTGCGAAGACACCACCGCCGACACCACCATTGTCGATCCGGTTTCGGGGGTACTGAGTGGCATATACGAAGAGCACCCCCTTGGCCCGTTGAGAACATGCGTGCAATCATGGATAGACGCAGTGCCATATTTCAGCCGCGTGACGAATTATCTTATCTTACCAGCAATCATTTTACGAATTCGCCTTTGAAGAATCAGCAAGTCGCGAACGCGCTTGCACCGAGCTGAAAGCATTACTTACATTGATTTAGGTAAGGAATTCAATGGCATCCTTTGGTTTGAGGTGACTTACGCCTTTCTGGACATTTATATTCTGCTCAAACAGCGCAAAATACGACGGAAGAAAAAAAGGGAAGTACAAAGGAGTAGCACTGCCAGCTTCCAGCTGCGCCGGGGCAACAGGTTTTTCAGAGTCGAGACGCGCGAGGATAACTCGCTGCACGTTACATGCACACCGCCAGAAAGTCCGAGCCCGCCCCGGGCCCGCGTCAATATAGCCGAGCCCGGTCCGGGCCCGGGTCAAAAAGCACATGCCACACGCAAGCCCGGCCCGAGCCCGTCAAAAAGCTGCCCTACGCGGCCCGGGCCGGACCATGGGCCGTGCCGGGCCCGGGCTTTCGGGTAAGCCAGAGCCCGTGTAGTGCTCTACCTGCCCGTCAGACGCCTCACTGCTTTTCAAGCTGTAATGCAGTGTCGGGACTTGAAAAAAAAATCCCTTTATAGCCTTCTGGGTTCAGGATTTCTTGGGGGAGTGTCTCAGACCTTTTTTCAATTCGGCGAAATACTCACTCTGGTGGTAAAAAAATCTGACCTGTCCCAGGAAACACAATGAAAAGTACTTGAAACTCCTGATGAAGCCTCAATTTGCATCGACGAAAGAAGCATGCAAAACATAGTGTATTTTTTGTTTTGTCTGGCACAGGCGTCTGGCTACTAACAAGCCCTCTTTAATTCATTCGAATATAGCGATTTGCGTGTCATATGTATTGCAATGGCAACTTGGTTTAGTCCTTTGAAGCCTTCATCTTCCCTCCACGCGTAGCAATGGACGGCGTCTCTGGGCATTTATACATCTTCCTGACTTTCCACCAGGTGGAGATAGTAATACAGCTGGCGGATGTAGTAGGCTTGCTGGTCAGGAACATTAGAGATCACTGTAATTTGTCGAAAACCAAATGAGAACGTATTCAAGTATTCCCTCTTCTCACGTAGCATGGAATAAATGTCATATACCTCGTATTGCGAACACGTTGCTCTGTTATGACACGACGTTTTCATTAAACATCTTCAGAAGTTTTCAAATCACACGCGTTTGTGAGGCATACGTAGCAAATGTCTGTCGTCGGCGTTCCGAACGAAAGACTGAACTTCGTGAGGAAAATGGGGTAAGAGAAGGCATACTTCACCCGCAAATCATGAAATTCTGGTTAGTTATAAATATTCTACAGGCTTCGGATACTCCTAAGTTCAAGTGGAAGCTATACTTTTCACTTCTTCTTCCGGTCGCACTATGACTTTCTTGCACGAAGTTGCTTAATGAACAACAAAACAGCTAATCGTTTTCTACCATAGCGCTTGAGCTTCTGGTCAGCTCCACTACCATCGGCCTTCCTTTCACCATTTTTTTTTCTGTTAATGCTTCAGGTAGTGCGCAACTGTGCAATGACTAGCAGCAAGCACTGCGCGGAACACATCGCGACAAACACAAATTTCTTTGCCGTTTTGCATCCGCACCTTGTAAATGGCGGCAAGGCTTAACCGACGTTCGGCTTGTTTTGCTCTTCTACGCTTCACTGTTGATGGCACGTAGTACTTCAAAACGAATGTCTGTTATCTCAAATTGCACAATTCATCAAAAAAGCTTTCACGGATGCTTTTGTCCCAGACGCGGACTTCAGGTTCTTTATCGCGCATTGACATTTCGGTTGGACCGCATTTTTGCATCTCCGGCGCCGCATTCTTTCTTCTCCAGCGAGGTGGCTCCTGTTCAATTCAATATGGACGACTGGAAACGTATCTTTCGTTGATGTCTTCATAGCCGCCCAAATTCATGATGAGCGAGGTCCTAAAAGCAAACAACTCGTGAAACACCCACGAAACAGTTCGAGATATCAGTCACGGAATGACAAGAAGGCTGCCATGTTAGTGAAGCGACGTCGTGTCAGGCGCGCTCACCTATTGTGCAAGTGGATTTGGCTCATTTGGATCCGCGCAACATCAGGATTTGGATAAATTTAGATTCAAAATACGATCTGCGCGTATGTTTCGTTTGCATAATTTCATACATTTCCTGCTGTTACCTTTCATAGAGGAATGTTGCCTAGCCTTTTTTTTTAATTACAGCTTTATCACACTTGGGTTAGGTTTTTTGATTGGGCTAATTTCGAAGAAAAGCTCCGCAATGAAGATCCACCTTGTTCTGGGATGCGGCTAAGATGTCCTTTGGTTTCGAGTAAACTGTATTTGCCCCTGGCTTTCGTCACTCTTGCAAATCAAAACTTCTGTTCTTTCAGTTATGTTTTCCTCAATAACTACTTCGTTGTGCACAAAAGACATAGTATGATAGGAAATGTAGCTGAAGGTTGCCTTGGGGATAAGCTAAAGCAGGTTAAAGCCAGGGTGGTATTATGAACCGCTCAAGAACATTCACTAAAAAAGTATATTTCGCAAGCTACTGCTGGTTTTCTGTGACGAAAATGTAAGCTTTGAGAGGGACAGACAAACTACGATACGTTTACCAAACGCAATTCCGGAACTTACGGTCATCTGGAACGAAGCCGAATGTGTCCTTGGCTACGTAGCAGTCCGACGAACCAAGATTAAGCGTGGCTTTTCTGAAAGCCGAAATAAAATGTATACGTAGTTAGCACAAACTTGAATTATTACTTGCATCCATCTTACTACATTCATTGTGAGGCGCTTTTATTTCCGAATGTATCTATACAACTCATATTAAATTGCGGCAGAACATGTCCGCGATTATCTAGTTCGAAAAATTTTCACGTCATGTGAAACTATCGCACAGCCCACAGACACACATTAACCATAGGTTATGAAGCATGCCGCTGTAGTCATCCCTTAGAACACCGAATCCTATTACGCGCCTAGAATTAACATTATTGCATAACTTCAAATATTATGCAATAGTGAAGCGGATAAATTTCTTTTATCCAGATGGTACGGGCGGGAAATTTACACTTCAACATGTCCTTTTATTTTGAGGACATGTTAACGGTACTTGCTAGAAAAATGGCCCTAATCATTTGTGATAGCATCATTCGAAAACAGAGGTAGCGTTTTTCACGCGTACAGCATCCCCTTAACAGAAAACCCATAATGTGACTCAGAAGAATATGGCCCTGCAAGGAAATCAACGTACAATGATTCCTATGGCTTCTGAGGCTACGCTAGGTGATGCGCATACAAAGATGCTACACAGCTGGCCATGCAAACACGGGCCTTCGCCTTGGACTTCGCATTTTTACATGTTTCCCCTTGTTTAGAACTCCTACGGGATATTACACGCTGGAGGTAGCAAGTTCCAGCTACAGAATTGCTTGCAATAATCACAAAAGTAAACTCCGGAGCCTCAGACTTCACTTATTTGCGTTTCTTTTTTGCCCTATACCGAAGCCAATTTGTATATATTTCACTTAATGTGTATTTCTCGCAATAAAATTATTGCCCTATAGAGACTGGATATTAGTCATATGGTATAGCTGGTAATCTTCAGTACTAACAAAAATATTTTGTCGTTGAATAGTAGCCTGAATCTCTAGTTAAGAAAACATCGCTTAAGACCACCTCATCGGAAGTCGAGTGTTGCAGTGCGATTTATTCCTAATAGTCGTTTGAACTTCTTTTTTTTTGCCGACACCTGTCTGCCTATTGGCTCTAATATCCGAAGTATGTAGAGCGTAGTTACGGGTTCATGCAACGTTTTATGCCTGATGAGGCACTTTGATAAAGTACCTACAGATATAGGTCGTGGCACTCTGGACGGGCAAACAATACAGAAAAGCAAAAGCTATTTTGGAATCTTTGCTGTAGTATATGTTCATATTTACACTTATACTTACCTTAAATCGACACTATGCAGGATAATGTAAAATTGGGGCTCTGTGCAGGCGCGTAGCCAGGGGGGGGGGCTGATGGGGCTTCAGCCCCCCCCGAAATTTTTTCGTGCCGGCATGCACCGCCGACCAAAACTACCACCGACGCCGGGAATAATAATAATAATAATAATAATAATAATAATAATAATAATAATAATAATAATAATAATAATAATAATAATAATAATAATAATTTACTTCCCATGAAAAGAATGTGGGGTTCTGGATAAAAAGTTGCACGCAGGCAACTTGACCAGCCCAAAAACCCATCAAAGGCAACAGAGGGCGTCGGGCGCTCACATGTGAGTAAGCAGATGGGAAGGTGTCAATTAAAAAAAAAATGTGTATACGAGACAGGTAGTAATACACTTCAACAATTAGAAAAACAAGTAGTCTGCATTAACAAGGAAATATTGAATTTATACATGAGCATTATAGATTACATAAAAAAGTCTTATTATACGAAAACAGAAAAAAATAGAAAAAAAACTTAACATAGCAGTATATTCAGTGAAGCATAAAAACTAAAGAAAATAAAGGGAGGAAAAGTCATACAGTATTGCATATGAACAAACTCATTAAACAACAAGGATTAGTTTGACTGAAAGTAGTTGTGCAGGCTGCATAAGGACAGAAGGTCTATTTCTCGTAAGGCGAGGTTATTGAGTAAAGCCGGAAGTGTATGTCGAAGAATTTGTTGACCATAATTCGTTCTTGAGTGCAATATGTTCCATTGTTCAGGTGTCCTAGTGTCATAGGCTGCGACATGTTCGTGTAGGTGAGCTATGTTCAATCATTCTGCATTCTGTCTACAATGTCTTTTTCACGCTCGAAAGACATTTCGGCACGAACATTGCGAACTCGGGCTGGATTTCGTGGCACCTGTGGTGGATTTCGTGGTACCTGGGGTCACGTAACGCAAGGAGCCCCATCCGAGCACAATCTTTCAAGGGCTTTTCGATAGCGAGCGGGCGCGTTGCGGCATCTCGCAGCGGCCGCGGAATCTACGGAGCGCATGGATTTCAATTCCGAAATTTTATGGGTGTAAAGTTCTCATAAACTTTTGACGCGAAAGGTGCACTGACATTTCCAAAGGCGTGCTTCAAAGATTTTCAATTCTGGAGCTTTATGGGGTTAATGCTGTTATATACTTGGACCAACATGCGTGCACTGGAGCCTTCGTGTCCAAGCCGTTCCAGAAATGAAAGCACGCGCTCGCAATCTTCCACACACACGAAAATACTAAATATTACCGTGACTGTGAGCTAGCAGCTGCTAATTTTCTCCAAACATTTTCAGGACGCGTGCCCAATGTGATCGATCAGCTGGACCAGGGCAGGCAAAGTAAAATTTGAGAAAACAGGAGAAAGGAAATGGCCTATTATTGAGGAAATTCTTTTTGCGGGCTACAAGGCCTGGCTCTCATTGGCCACAGGTACAGTGGCCCTATGGATTCAAGCATAGGCCCCCCGGAAAATACAGGTATTTTCTGAGCGCTTCTTCGCATGCGAGCTGATTGGGGAGATACATATCTGAAGAACCATTTGGAAAGTTGCCTCAGTAATGCCTCGTATTTAAGCCCAGATGCACAAAACCAAATTATAGAAATTTGAGACGAAATTATCAAAGAAAGCCTAGTTGCAAAAGCAGGCTGCTTCTCCGTATTTGCTGACGAAACGACGGACATCGCCGGAATCGAACAGCCTAATGTTTGTGCAAAGTACCTAAGCAAGGATGCCAACGTCATCGAGGGAGTGTTTTAGGTTTTAGCACCGGAATAGATGCCCATCTCTCATTGCGACTGCAGGTTCTATGTAAATGTGTACAAACTGTTCCAGATTCTAGTCACCCTTCCAGTGACCACTGCCAGCGCAGAGAGAATATTTTTTAACAAGATTTTATTAAAAAAACTACTTGCGCTCTACAATGTCTGTGGAACGCATGGTTAGACTGGTGCTTCTATACACCCACAGAGACGTCGGCATCAACGTGTCCGAAGTCATTGACCGCTTCGCTCAACTTCCCCGCCGAGAGAAGTTTGTCCTTTAGATAGCGAAGCAGCAAAAATCAATGCAAGTAAAAAGCTCTATTCCTTCAGGTCCATAAGCTCGCAATTTGTTAGCTTTTAAAACTGCAGAAATTTTAGCCGTTTATTCTAGCAGTTAGCATCATGATCAAAATTATCGATCATGCGAATACGAAAATTACGAGGACATCAATAACCAATTTTGACCGACCTTGCTCATTGAAAGCCCGGCCCACGATGCGTTTGCCAAAAACACACTCGGATATTGGGTAGTTCAACTTGCCGCATAATCTGTGGCTTTCGTTTGTCCTTTTCTTTCCTTTTTAGCTACCTGCTTTTATTTCTTTTTTGAAACGAAGCAAAACCCTCCTTTAATTTTGGGTGCAGAATAATTGTTCCCGCTGTGCAGGCAGTTGAATTACACATTTTCGTACTGATTTCTGCATTATTCATCTATTATTCTACCTGTATGGTGCTGTCGCGACCACTGCATGTCCCGAGTACATATCACGATGTCTGCGCGATCATGGTTTTGTTCTTGCCTAGATCATCTGTCTTTCTGTGCGCAAAGTTTACTATGTCTGACTCTGCAACGTGTTTATTTGTCTTGTTTGACGCATAATATACAGTGACGTTTGCTTAAATACGTAGATTTATTGGAGACTTAGACGAACATTTAAATATCTTCTTGCGAGGTGTTGTGTATACAAGCAGTGAACTTTGTTCCTAGCGACTCTTTTTTGCCCTTAGCGAGTTCTATCTTCGCATTTGTATATTCCATTCTATCTTCGCATTTCTAATGTATATTTTGCAGAACTCCTACCTTTATGTGACTTCCACAGATACGAAGATGAGAGGATTGCCCTTCGGACGGCTTTGGGGCACTTAGACGACAGGCCTTTTACGGAGGAAAAGATCTTGGGCGCGTGGCCTCGTGCGTCTGCTATGTGCAGGGCTACAAAGGCGCTGCTGTGTTTTTTGAAGTGCACAAGCCTGTATGACCGCCTGTGACGAAACTCAGCGATGAACGCCTAACTGTAAATGTGAAACGTGTGACCTGTGAAATTCTCTCTTCCTTATCTTTCAATCCCTTCTCCCCCTTCCCCCGTGCAGGGTAGCCTACCGGGCTCAGCATGGTTAACCTCCCTGCCTTTCCCTTATGACTTCTCTCTCTCTCTCCTACTTTTTATTTGTACTCACTGTTGCGAGTATCATCTCGGTGTAATTACAATACACGACCGGTAACAGCTGCTCCTGCGCAATCTATTGCAACGAGGGACAGCGTCATTGAGGTTTTTTCCTGGCCGTTGCATATGTGCAAAAATGTAAATAAGGTTCTTGAATGACGAAGATTCATCAAAATATTTGTCCTCAACTTATTCATTAGATGGCCTTTACGTTCTTCATATCAGCTGTATACACTGCTTTGCTGGCTTCGAACTCATATAGTCTAATGTCCGTGTGATGTTTTCTTTCCTTATTAAATAGAAAAAAAAACGCAGCCGCATTGATATCAGTTATTTCTGCCAGAATTTTTAGGACATACGAATCTATTCTTTTCTGAAAAAATACATATTTTACTTGACAGTGCGTAGCGTTCAATAATTCGTTTGCAGCATCTAATATACAATGGCATTGGCAATACAGTTATTATTCATGTATTTGATCCCTCGACAAATTCTATAAGGAGGAGGCCGCGCTGCAACTTCAGCCCCCCCCGAACAAAATTTCTGGCTACGCCACTGGCTCTGTGTAAGCGCGTGTCCCTTCGTTCCCGTTGGGGGTAACTAAGTATTCTTTCCACCGCACACAAGTGGATGGTGCTTTGGAACGAGAATTTACTTTCGGCCATTCGAAATGTTGGTAAGAAAGTATAAATTTGGCTGTGCGATAGATAAAGCAAAGTAGTAAAAAAGAAAGTGTGAGGTACAGAGACGGTTACTCGGGTCTTTGGCATGATAGATAGATAGATGAAAAACTTTATTGAGGTCCTGAAGGACTCCGCCCCCGTTTTATAGGGGGAGGATCGCGGGCCGCTCCCACGTATGGACGAGGAGGCCTAGCCTCACCGCCGCGTCGTGGGCCTTCTGGACAGCCTGCAGATGTTGTAGTAGGACCGGGCTCTTGATCATGGAATTAAATTCATCTTCAGAGAAGTCGTGATGCTTTCCCTGTAACGAGGGGCAGCTCCAGAGCATGTCGGAAATCACTGCGATCGGTACAGTCTGGACAATGTGCTGAAATGTCCGAGTAGTGACTGTAAATGGGGAGGCTGGGGTATGTCCCCGTCTGAAGCATGCCAAGAGAGATTGCCTGTGGCCGAGGCAACTTTTCGTGTGGGAGTGGGAAGGACCTACGGCCCATTTGATAGTGTTTCGTGACCTCGTTGAAAGTAGTCAAAATGTCCCTAAAATGAAGGCTTGGGGCTGGTTCCTCCGCCTGAGCCGCGCAAGTCCCGGCGCGGCAAGTGAGACCTCGCGCCTGGGAATGGGCTAGCTCGTTGACATTGGAAAGGCCCCCGACCCTCGAGCCAAGATGAGCAGGGAACCAAGTGATGGTGTGGTGAGTTCCTTGTGAGCGAGAGTTCTAAAAACTTTCTTGCCGACGGTCCCATAAGCGAAGGCCCTAGCAGCGCATCTAGAGTCAGTGTAAATATCAGTTCTTTGCTGATCAAAGAGAGCGAGTGTGATGGCCATCTGCTCTGCTTTGTGAGAAGAAGAGGTTCGAACCGATGCTGAGGATAGAGTCCGACCCTTAGTATCTGTGGATACTACTGCAAAGTGAGTAGATGCGCCGTACTAGATGGCATCAACAAAGCATGCAAGCGGAGAGTGGGCGTGAGCGTGGGCTAAAAGAGAGGAGGCTCGAGCGACACGCCTGCCCACGTTGTATTCTGGGCGCATATTTCGTGGAGGCAATAAGGCCTTGATGCAAGATCTCATGCGATCAGAGAGGTGTGTGTTTTGCACTTCTCGCGTGAAGGGTTTGTGTCCCGTGTCAGTAAGGATCTTTCTCCCTGCTGATGTAATTGAAAGCCTGGTAAACCTGTGCCGTTTCCAGAGCCGCGATGGCTTCTTCAAGCGCATTGTGGACACCAAGGTTCATCAGTGTCTCTGTGCCCGTGCGCATCGGAAGACCTACGACTATCTTGATGCTTTTTCGAATTTGAGTGTTTAATTTAGTCCTCTCGTGGCGTTGCCACTTGTGCATGGATGCGACATAGTATATGTGGCTCATCAATAAGGCATGAAACAGTCTGAGGAGGTTTTCCTCCCGAAGACCACCTCGATTGTTGGAGATCCTAGCGAATAATCGGATGACCCCTTCCGCATTGGAAGTCAGACGGTCGATCATACGGCCGTTCTGTCCGTTGGCTTGGATGATCATGCCGAGAACACGTATAAACTCCACCCTCGGGATCCGTTTCCCCGCAGCCGTGTGCAGCCTAATGTCGACGTCGGCCAGTGCTTTCCAGTTTTTGGGTTTAAGACCCCCTCTCGTGGGCCGATATAAAAGAAGTTCGGACTTTGACGGCGAGATCTTGAGACCCATTTCCTTGATGTATACTTCAACACAGTCGACGGCCTCCTGAAGGGAGCTCTCCACGCAGCCCTCCGAGCCACCGACACTCAATATGCTAATATCGTCCGCGGAAAGGGAGTACTTGATGCCATCCAGGCTTGAGAGCTCGGCAGCAAGCCCGCACATGGCAATGTCACGGTGCGCCAAAAACAAATCGCTAAGAACCGGCGCTATAAAAGACCCTATGCAAACACCACGTTTCTGTAAATATACATCATGATTCCATTCCGCGTAGGTCGAGTTTAGATAAGATTGTAAACGTTCTATGAACCCTGCCACTGATACATGAGCGGCATTCTGAAACGCGATAGACCCAAAGCAATCTATGCTGTCTTCCACACAAACAAGCAACTGGTCATGAGGGATCGAATAATACAGATATTTTTCGTCTATAGCCACGGCAGTCACGCGCTTGTCGGAATTATCTGCTAAAAATTTAACAACACTTTCTGAATTCTTTACCGCAAATGGATCGTTGATGTCCAAAAGATTTAATTTTTCTTTCAGAAAACCTGCAACAGTCTTCTGCCAGGAATCACATTCAGAAATGATAGCCCTAACAGGGCACCCCACTTTGTGAGATTTTGCGGAAAACAATACTTGCAAACTGTTTCTTTCACTTTTATCCACTTGCTTAGCTAGTTGTTCAAGATTTAGGCAATTACACAGCTTTTTCCTTTTGTTTTCACCTTAAATAATGCAACCTTCCGCTGCTTATTGAACAGAGACGTGATAGCATCCATTGCCTTGCTGGTAAACTCACCTTCAGGTAAAACGACAAATCCACCCTCTTTGTCAGCAGGAATAACGCAAAGGGAATTTTCGCGCAAATATTTAGTCACCTTACGCATAGGCAGTTTGGACAGCTTGGGCTTGTTGTGGAACAACACATTCACGCCTTCGGAAATGCAGCCGCCCCTTTCACCCTCCGTTGCACATCCGGACACTCGCCGCACATACGACAGCAGTTGCGGAGCACTTTTCTTCGTTTCAAAAGCATACTTGGGTCCTAAGCGCAGAACCCGTTGCACGTCGTTCGGAAGAACATCCCCGTTGATTCTTCGAATCTCTCGCCGATCTTCTGGTTTCCGAGGGAGGTTGGCTCTCAATCTAACCAACGTGGCTTTCCATAAAAATTGGAGGCTGTCGCCAGGATGATCTGCACGTTAACCGGGACTCGTTGCAAAAATAATCTGAGCAACAGCGTGTTGTCGATGTATCTCGCGTTGTCTCCGAGCAGCTGTCTCATTCGGCGAAGTTGACTAGGGCGTCGGTCGCCGAGTTCTAGGGCGTTGGGCGCCGAAGGTTGCGTCGGTCGCCAGATACCCACATAAGCTGGTATTACCATCATAGGGCCAACAAACCACTCCTTTCGTACTGTTCCTCCCACTCGAAGCTTGTCAAACGGGCAATTGTGAACATGTGCTTCACCAATGCCATGAAGAAATCATGCCCTGTCATGATACCCGTCAGCCTGAGCGAGCAAGCCAGTCGGCTTATTGCGGCTGGTTATCCATAAGATATTATTACAATACCATCTAGAGACGCTAAAGAGACGAGCCGCCGCGAGAAAGACGATGAAGTGTGTCTGGGCTTTTGGCTCGAGCAAGGTGTAGGCCTGGCGGTTTTGGTTCCAGTGTAAATATATTGTAAATAGCTTCTTTCGTGTGTGTCTTTCCACACGTAACATTCTGGTGGAGGATTGCGATCCCCGTCCTCGCCACGGAACTCCGAAGTGGTCGGTACATCGAGCTTGTCACCATGCCTCCCGGTGACGAGACCACATCTGCAACGGCTTCGGCTCGTCCGCCTGCTCCAATCGTCACGGTTGCCCAACATCGCGACCCCGGTGTTTTCTCTGGCCTGGAGGGACAGGACGTTGACGAATGGATCAAGCTATATGAATACGCCAGTGCTAATAACAGGTGGGATCCAACGATTATGCTCGCCAACGCCATCTTTTACCTCGGCGGCACCCCACGCGTGTGGCACCAAACGCATGAAGATGAGTTAACCAGTTGGGACATTTTCAAAGAAAAGCTACGGGAACTGTTCGGCGACCCCATTGGGTGCAAGGCTGCCGCGAGAAAGGCTCTTGCGTCTCGTGTTCAGACGTCTACGGAGCCCTACGTTTCCTACATCCTCGACGTTTTGGCTCTATGCCGCAAAACTGACGACACCATGTCTGAAGCAGATAAAGTGGCACATGTGCTAAAGGGCATCGCCGACGACGCTTTCCATTTGCTTGTTTTCGGCAACGTGTCGACTATCGACGTCATTCTAAAAGAATGCCGTCGCCTTGAACAGGCTAAGAGCCGCCGTATCACACACCACATCACGCGGCTAACAAACACTGCTGCTACGTCGACATGTGAGGGCCGCCTGCGTCAGACGACCACCTGTAACGACGTAACCCGTATTGCTCGCCGCGAGCTCGAGGCCACCAGTTCGCCAGCCTTCTCCGCGACGCCTCCCGATCCGCCTGCAACCGCGATTGCCATGATTCAGGCCGTCGTAAGGCAGGAATTTGAGCACATGGGTTTAAACTCCGTGTGTTCAACGGCTCAACCCAGCGTTCATCAGTTCTCTAGCGGCCCTCCTCGTCCCCGGCCGTCCTTTTCTGCTCCATACCGCAACCCGTCCGAATGGCGTACCCCTGATGACAAGCCGATCTGCTTCCACTGCTGTCGCATCGGCCACGTCGCTCGTCACTGCCGCAACCGATGGCCACCACCTACTCGGACGCACGCCGACGCTTATTCCCGTACCTTTCGACCTGCTGTTCCCTATGCTACCCGCCACGAACCCACTGCCGCTGACGCCCCATCTCCGAACCTTCGCTACAGCCGCTCGCCCTCACCTCGACGCCATCAGTCTCGTTCGCCCCAACCTCGCCGCTTTTCTTCGCCGCCCATCACCTCCCGGATCCAGCCGGAAAACTAACCACTGCAGCTTCTGGAGGTGAAGCTGCGTTGTCGACCCTGCCCTCAAATCCTCTGCTCACGTTGCCTACGAATCAAAACCTTCTTGACGTTGGCGTTGACGGCTGTCCTGTCACTGCGCTGATCGATACAGGAGCCCATATTTCTATTATGAGTGCTGCCTTCCGACGACGACTCAGAAAGCTCCTCACCCCAGCGTCGGCACGTGTCGTCCGCGTTGCTGATGGAGGTACTGTCCGTATCGTCGGCATGTGTACGGCACGTGTCAGCATCGCCGGCCGCCACACTCCTGTCCTCTTCACCGTGCTTGCTCATTGCCCCCACGACCTAATTCTCGGCCTCGATTTTCTCTCTGCGCATTCTGCCCTTATTGACTGCTCTGCCAGTACCCTTCGCCTTGAGTTGCCGCTTCTCGCAGAACCTCCTGATGTACCTCAGTGCCGCTTACGCCCCACCGGCTTTATTCGCCTGCCACCAAAGTCATTAGCCTATATTGAACTGATGTCTTCCCCACCTGTTCCTGATGGCGAGTACCTCGTCACTCCTCTGCCCGACATTCCACTGCAGTATGACGTCACCGTGCCGCACAGTATTCTTACTATTACTGATAACTGCACTCGCATGCCTATCTTTAACTTTGGATTGGCAAAGCAAATTCTCCCGCAAGGTATTTGCCTTGCCAACGTTGATTTTCTCGCCGACCATCAAGTGGCAGCTCTATCAGCCGATGGTTCTTCCGAACATGGCGGGCCCCTCGCACCAGCCTCGAGCGCCGATCCCAACATAAAGAAAATGGTTGCGGCAGACCTGTCCTCTACGCAGGCTGAAGACCTTTGCCAAGTGTTATCGTCGTACCGAGATATTTTCGACTTTGACGATCGCCCTTTAGGCCAGACACTCGCGGTCAAGCATCGGATTCCTACTGGCGATGCTACGCCTATTCACCGACGACCGTATCGAGTTTCTGCGTCGGAACGCCAAATAATTCAAAAAGAAGTAAACAAAATGCTAGACAAAGACATCATTGAGCCTTCTTCGAGTCCGTGGGCGTCACCTGTGGTGTTGGTTATGAAGAAGGACGGCACGTGGCGCTTCTGTGTAGACTACCGCCATTTGAACAAAATTACTAAGAAGGACGTCTACCCGCTCCCACGTATCGACGACGCCCTTGACTGCCTTCATGGTTCCAGCTATTTCTCCTCTATTGATCTTCGCTCTGGATACTGGCAGATTGCTGTTGACGATATGGACAGAGAAAAAACCGCGTTCATAACACCTGATGGCCTATACCAATTTAAAGTAATGCCGTTTGGATTATGCAATGCCCCTGCCACATTTGAGCGTATGATGGACTCCTTGCTCCAGGGTTTTAAATGGTCCACGTGTCTTTGTTACCTCGATGACGTCATTGTATTCTCGCCAACGTTCGACACTCACCTTGAGCGTCTAACAACTATACTTGATGTATTTCGAAAGGCGAAGCTGCAACTGAACTCGTCCAAATGTCGTTTTGGCCGCCGCCAAATTACGGTTCTGGGCCATCTCGTCGACGCTTCCGGAGTACAGCCTGGCGGAAGTTTCAGTGGCGGAAGGCTTGTTGAGGAAGTGCAAGACGAGCCGCGGTGAGCAATCCACAGAAAGAAAAAAAAAAGACGGCGGTGATTCCGTACATGCGTGGTATTTCCCATAGGCTGAAGGGGATTGCCAATAAGGTGAATGTGAGGTTGATATTCTCTGCTCCAGAGAAGCTATCAAAGTTGTGTAAGTTGACAGACCCTTTTCCCAAACAATCGAAGGGATGTAAAGTGAAGCATTGGAATAAGGATGTGGAGTGCTCGCAAGGGGTGGTTTGCCGTATTCCGTTAACTTGTGGTCGGGTATACATAGGGCAAACTGGCAGATGCCTCAATGAAAGGCTTGCAGAACACAAGCGCAATGTGGCAAAACCAAGGGTCGGGAACCTTTCTGAACATTGCCGTGAATGTCCCAGCAAAACGTGCGAACCAGTGTTCGGCGCATGCACAGTGGAGGCCAGGAGCAAAGACCGCAGCATGCGTGAGATAATCGAATCCCGGCTGATTCGAAAAAAGGGAGCAGACTGTGTTAGTACACCGTCAGGTAATGTTTCTGACTTGGAAATCGCGTTCCTGGGCGGTGTTTGACGTGCACATGCGTAGAGTGTGATTTATCTTTTCTTTTGGTATCCTTCATACCTACTTGGCAATATATTTGCCTCTGTCTTTCATTAAACGTCAGTTGAAAGTTAGCGCTGTCCTATGTCTCTGTCACGTCCCTGTCTTTTTTGAATTGCGCTATAGGCTTAGCCAATATGAGTAAACCGTACCAACTAGCCCAAGAATCAGCCTTGTTGAGCATAAGCTATGTCGAAATATCGGGTGCTGTTTCATATATGGAATTTAAAAAGTGATTTGAAAATAAAATTTATAGCTAGAATATGAACTGAGAGCCGAGTCTTACAAACAATGCCTTTCTTACCGAGTTAGCCCAACATTGCTGTAGCGGGTTTGTGTGTTTCTAACCTATTTCATGGTTGATCTTAAAGATAGTGTAGTCTAAAAATGGGGCCGAACCCATGCTAATGCAGTCTGAAAATGTCACCTGCTCATGTGGGTATGTTCATTCTCAAAATGTAACCCGATCCTGAAGGTAGTGCCGCCTAAAAGATGTGGGCCAGCCTCGTGGTATTTACGACCTAAAAGCGTCGACCGATCTCCAAGATAATGAAGTCTAAAAATTGAGGTAGTCCGACGCTCCTCCAACGCCCTCACGCCAGGGGTGACGTGATATAGTGCCATAAGCAGTCACCCCGTTCCACTCTAACCTTCAACTCGCTCATGGAGACATTGCCGTTCATCGATGTCAAGTACAGGTTTATTCGCCTTCCAACTTTTTTTTGTTTCACCGTATTGGCCACTATGAAATAATCAATAGAGAAAAGTTGAGTGAACATACTGTCGGAGATTTAACCGCGCGAAACGATAAGAACTCAAATTTAAAAGTGCTACATACGCCATTCATCTTGCTCCCAGCTTCACAAGCCACTCCTGTTGCGCGTCGTGTTGAGAACAATGAAGACCCAACGTAATAAGCATTATGATTGGCACAGTTGTAGATGTAGTAAAATTCATTCGTAGTGTTGATGGTAAAAAAGTAGATAGCAAACAAAAGCAACAGTCTCATAGCGATGAATCTGAATAGTTCTGTTTCAGTTGGTGCTACATAAATATCAAACCAGCCGGAAAGAAATAGTGTTGAAAGTCTGAGGCGGTAATGTGAACGCGAAGGCTTCCCGACTCAAGGTTTAAGTCTTGCGGAATCCTGTTTATATGTTGACCTAAATAAGGTGGGGTAATTTATGCACGGGACAAGTAAATCTTTATATTTCACTCCTAAAACATTACTGGCACAATGGTTGACAGAAAGAAATTTAGAAATATTAGCATTTTATTGAAAAGACAATACAGATAAGCAATGTATTACCTATTATCAAATCAAGTTTAGTTTATCAGAGCTGATTGCAGCAGTTTGCACTTCTATTTCGGTCTTATCGCCCATGCGAGAAAGCTTTTTTATCGCAATGGTATTGTTGTATACATGCAAGAACAACAGAATATTTTATCCATATAAATCCTTTCGTACAGACATCCGGTTACAGATATATCAACTTTCAATGAGCGTACCAGAATACAAATGCCTGACGTGTGCATGTATCTGATAAGCTATTGGGGCAGTCATTGTGGTGCGGGCCACAACAACTTGTATTGGAAACTGTATAGTACAGACTAATGCTTTGAAACCTATCCGTGCATGTTGCACCGCCTGCATGTTGCACCGCCCGTTCTTGAGCAATATCCTTATTACGTTATACTTGTTATGGACTTTCTAACATCATATTCTGTCCTAATTGACTGTGCGACTGCCCTCCTGCAGCCCAACAACCTCACCTAGCGGATACTCCAACCACGCCTTCGTGTCGTCTTTGCTCCCTCGACTGCGTATTTGCGCATCCCCCCCCCCCTTTCCCCACCCCATCATGTGTATCCCAATGATGTCCAGCCCTCCTGTGCCCGATGGCAACCACGTGCTCTTCCCGGTAACATACGCTCTGCTCGCCAGAAACGTCGCCGTGCTTAACGCGCTCGTGATTGTAACCTGCAACCCATCTCCATTCCCATTTTAAACTTCAGCGCCTCTCCTCAAATAATTCTGCCAGGCATGTCGCTCACCGCCGTTAGTGCTACCCAAGGGCGCTATAACGTGATTCCGAACTGTTTTGATTACAATTTCTGCAAGCAGCCTCCACGATTGGTCAAAACATTTTCGGGACACTCCCAACTTCGCCTGTCTGTCACGCGACATCACGAAAACCGCGTTAGCTCCCCATGTGATATACCGTGTACACACTGATTACGCATGATTAAACCGCCAAAAGAAAAATAATCACTCCTGATTCGACGCCTTTTCACCATTAGCCTTCTGCTATTGGTCCAATGTTTTCAGGCTACGCCCACTTCGCCTGTCTTTCTCGCAACCTCACAAAACCGCAAAAACTCACACGTCAAAGTGACATATACGCGAAAAAAAAGAAGCATTAATATGCCGAACAAAACTGAAAATCTTTCTGAATAGGCACAGCCAGCCCCATTCCGAAAGGAATAGAAGATGGCTGCCCGCCGATCGCTCAGGCCCTCGCTACTCGCACCTGCCGGTGAGCATGTATTTATTTGCGCATGTGGCGACGAGCGACCACGTAGACAGGTAAGGTTTCAGGACTCTCGCGGGAGAGGAAAAACCGACACCCGATCCTTTTTTTATTATTATATGGTATTTAGGAGATGTTGACGCCTTTAATTCGCGCCGGCTACTCCTTTTCACGCAAGACATATGAAAGAAAAAAAAATAATTTACACGCTTGAAAATAAATGTCGACTCCAAATCACAATAACATAATAACACCCGATCTCTTAGCGTAGCATTTTTAATGTGTCTCGGAACGCTAGCCTGTGCCGGTGCGTGCCAGCCGCTCGTGCCTCGTGAAGACGCGAGCGTCTACGTAATTATCATGCGACGCCGATGCTGCTGCCGCTACAGAGTGATCCTCCCTTAGAGAGGAGGTAAGTTCGGCGAACGATGAAAAGTCCACATGATGCGGCGTGTCTTGGCGTTGGTCTTTTTTTATGTCGAAAGCTTGCCTTAGGCATAATACAATGTATATCAAAATACACGAACAGACTTGATTCATGAAAAAAATCTAGAAGTGAACGATGATACGGTCTATGAATCCAACGTTCAAGGTCGGATGGGTGGCCAGGCCGAAGGCCTGTTGCCCGTAGGTGGCGGAGACGGCTTAGGTGAAGTCCTGGGCACGTCCATAATAGGTGTGTCACTGTCACATTTTGAATCGTAGTGTCACAAAATGGGCACGATGTGTCATAGGGACCGTGGTACTGTTGTGCCCAGAGAGCGGTCACAGACGGGGTGAGTGCGACCCCGACACGCAGCCTCCGTAACGTAACCGCCTCTCGGCGGGTTAACCCACCAGGGAAGTCTGACCCACACGGAGGTATAAGAGCTCGTGTGGTACGTCGGAGGTTTTCTTTTTCCCGGAGCAGTTGGCCGCAAACGTCTTCAGGAAAATGCGGAAGTGGGTACGTTATGCTGTCAAGGTGGGTGGCCAAATATGCTTCAAGTAGACCCGGCAGGGCTGCTCGAGGCACCCACTGAACGCGTATCACTAAATTCGTAGTGGCGGCAATACGGTGAATGCTATCCGAGAGAAGAGAGAACCGAGATACCCTACGTATGTCGTGGATGGCTTGAGTCGAGTCCGTGCGAATGATGAGCTGAGAATATCGAGCAGCTTGAACAAAAGGAAGCAACGCAGCCAAGCCGTCCCGTATGGCGGCAAGCTCGGCAAGATAAGCCGGCGGTGCAGGATCGGCAACATACAAGCACGTCTGGCCTGCCTCTGGTATCAATGGGCACACGAGATCTGTGTGAATCGTGGTACCATTAACATTGGCGTCAGTGTATGCTACGAGAGTCGAATCGCCTTGATTATCATCGGTGCGACGAAGTCGGGAAACTTGAGCGTTTGCCTGGCGAGGAACCAGGCTATGCAGACGACCAAGAGGCTTATTGTCACTTAATTGTACCCTGTTCCAAGGATCTACAGCAGGTGTCGTAGAAGCTGGGTTGTCTATTTCATGTCCCATGTACCGGACAAGTGCAGCAGCCAAGCATAGCTTGGATGACTTAAGGGCGCGCGCACATCGACGCTGGTGCACCAGTTCGTCAAGAGTGTTGAATTGGGACTCGGCCTGTAAGGTTGGCAGCGGAGTTAGACGTGGCAGTTCAGTTATGGCACGCATTGCTTCATGATTAATGGCCTCAAGGCGAGCCCATTCTGTTTTCGTGAAGTGTTGAAACTGGGCTCCGTAGACGAGTCGTGGTTGCAGTACGGAACGGACAAGAAGGCGAGCCATGTTAGTGCGCGCTCCGTCAGATTTCTTCGCAATCCGACGTATCAACTGTATCGTTTCTGCGGTTTGTTGCTATGCCTTCTTGACCCATGGTCCCGCAGATCCGGAGGCACCCATTTCAAGGCCGAGCTCACGGAGAGTTGAAGCCTCGTGTAGTGGCTGCTGATCCAGATTTAACAGAAGAGGCCGGAGTACCAGTAGACGGCGCCCATACTTGTTCGCTACTGACATGTACGTTGTCTTGTCCTTGGAAATTTCAAGCCCTATCTGAGCACACCAGTTGTGTGTTACGTTCAGGGTCTCTTGAAGCACTTGTTCTTGGCAGCAGATTTCAGGATGAACTGACCAAACGGTGATGTCATCTGCATACTTACGCATTGTGCGTTACGTATCGTCGCTAGCTTCCAAGCTAGAGGAAGGAGGGAGATGTTGAAAAGGACTGGTGCGAGCACAGATCCCTGTGGGACACCCCGATGTGCGACAAACTGACCTGCTGCGTGGCCAGCCAGGCGAATGGAGTAGGTGCGAGCGTGCAGGAAGGCCTGGACTAATAAGCAGACAAGGCTAGGGAACTGAACCCAATGGAGAATTCGAACAATTGCTTCGTAACTCACATGGTCATACGCTTTGCGGATGTCCATTGCCAGAATAGTGCGAATTCTTCGGGAGCGGCCTCCGATGAGAACCATAGAAGAAAGGTACTCAAGGCCATCCTCGGTGCCCAGATGAGGACGGAACCCAATTTGGCCAGGATAGTACCAAGAGTATCGCTCGAGCCACCATGTAATACGTGTCGCAAGCATACGTTCCATCAGCTTGCTTAACGTTGAGGTTAGCGCTATTGGGCGCATATAAGCGATATTGTCCGTCTTGTGTCCCACCGACGGAGGCGGCGTCGATGGATGCAGCAGGGTTGCGTCTCACATTGGTAGGGCCGATGGCGCGGGTGCTTCAATATAGGCGGGTTTGAGACGTTCCAGGGCAATTGTGCCCGATCGGCCGTTGACGTTCACGACAAAAGTCGTCGGACGACGCTCGAGAATGCAATATGGCCCGGAGTAGTGCAGCTGCAAAGGCTTCCGCACGGCACAGTTACGCACGAAAGCGTGGGTAGCAGAGGTGAGAGCGGGAGAAACGTACGGAGACCTTGCTTCTTGCGAACATCTAGGCACGGGGCGCATCTGGCTGATGAAAGCTTGCAGTTCGGCAACCTAGTCGGCAGGTGATGGCATAGGTGTTTTGTTGGTGGTGGCAAAGAAATCGCATGGAAGGCGTAAGTGAGTGCCGTAGACTAGCTCAGCACAGGAGCAACGTAGGTCGCTCTTGAGTGCGTCTCTGATGCCAAGTAAAACGACAGGCAAATGTAGAGCCCACTTCTCCGGCGATTCATGTGCCATAAGGGATGCCTAGAGATGCCTGTGAAAATGCTCAACAAGTCCATTGGGCTGCGGGTGGTAAGCAGTAGAGCACTGCACAGGCCGATTTTTTCAGCCCGGGCCCGGTCCGGGCCCGTTTTCACGTTGGGCTGCCCACCCGAGCCCGACCAAATGTTTTATGACGAGACCCGGGCCCGGCCCGTGCCCGAAAATAATCTACGTTACCCGCCCGGCCCGGCCCGTCACCCCTTTGTCTTAGGCCCGAGCCCGGCCCGAGACCGAAAAAGATCACCGAGCGGAATTAAAAAAATAAAATAAAGAAGATATTTAAAGGAATTTATTCTTCAGGCATAAATACATGTCATATGCAAATATGAACACCATTTGAGTGGTCTGAACGCAAATGCTAGCGCGCAGAGCTGTACGAATGACCCTGCCGAGCAGTATCGCCAGCAATTTCCAACAGCCCGACCTTGATGCGGCCCAATCCACTTCTATCGCAGCGCCGTCACAGTATTTTTTAACGTCGGGCGCCTCACAGCAAAGCATTTGCCGCCCCAGTCGCTCGTCCCACTCAACTGTATTCTAGTACACTATATATAGCCGAAGCGCAGCCACGACCGGTCGTGAGCGCAGCGCATGGATAGAGCAAATGGAGAAGGAAAGCTTCTCGTTCCTCCATGGTGCAGCGTAATGCGCTGCTCCGAGGCGGCCGGTTCAGAACATGCGTGCAATCATACATGGACGCAGTGGCATATTTCAGCCGCGTGACGAATTATCTCATCTTACCAGTCATCGTTTTACCAATTCGCCTTTGAAGAATCAGCAAGTCGCGAACGCGCTTACACCGCGCTGAAAGCATTAATTACATTGATTTAGGTAAAGAATACAATGGCATCCTTTGGTTTGAGGCGACTTCGGTCTTTCTGGACTTGTACACTGTCTTCAAACAGAGCAAAATACGACGGAAGAAGAAGAGGGAAGTACGCAGGAGTAGCGCTGCTAGCTTCCAGCTGCGCCGGGCAACATGTTTTTCAGAGTCGAGACGCGCGAGGATAACTCGCTGCACGTTACATGCACACCGCCAGAAAGTCAGAGCCCGGCCCGGACCCGCGTCAAAATACCCGAGCCCCGCCCAGCCCCGGGTCAAAAAGCACATGCCGTGACCGAGCCCGAACCGAGCCCGTGAAAAAACTGCTCTACCCGGCCCGGCCCGGCCCACGGGCCAGGCCGGGCCCGGGCTTTCGGGTAAGCCCGAGCCCGTGCAGTGCTCTAGAAAGCAATCGTGTGAAAACATGTCGTTCCGAGTAGTTTGAGTAGCTCGTTGAAGAGTGCTGAGTCAAACTGCCGACCGCGATCGGTGACTATTGTGGATGGGCAGCCGAACCTTTCAATCCATGTAGACACGAAAGCTGCGGCAACAGTGGGTGCTGAGATGTCAGATATAGGTGTAGCTTCTGGCCACCGTGTATAGCGGTCGATGGATGGATGGAAACATCTTTATGCATGTCAGCAGGTAGCAGTAACCTTTCGAAGGTGCGAGAGGGCCGACGAGGTCCAGGTGTACGGTGTCAAAGCGAGCATCCGGTGGAAGAAAAGACTTAGCAGGCGGAATGCGATGACGCTGGATCTTAAAGCGTCGACACGCCAAACAGCAGCGAACCCAATCGCGAACTTGCGCGTGTAGCCGAGGCCAAACGAAAGAACCGGAAAGGAGCTTCTGTGTCGCGCGTATGCCAGGTTGCGACAGGTTGTGCACGGTTTCGAAGAGACGTCTGCGAAGGGATGCCGGAATGTATGGTCTGGGCGTGTCGGTGGAAAAGTCGCAGACGACGAAGGTGCCATCTGGAGTCTCAACGACGTCCTCCAATTTCCGGGACGTGGACGAATTCCGCAGTGTACGAAGTTCGGTGTCGTCACGCTGTTGACTGGTGAGTAAGTCGACATCGATGATGAAAGGCTCCGACGTCAACGTGGAAACGGCATTAACGCGACTGAGAACGTCGGCTGCAACGTTGTCGGTGCCCTTGATGTGTAGGAACGTTGTTGTACACTCGGAAATGTAGGAAAGGTGTCGACTCTCGCGGGGCGAGTAACAGGACGCCTAACGATCCATTGCGTGCACAAGTGGCTTGTGGTCTGTCAAGACAGTAAATGCACGGCCTTCGAGGAAATGGCAAAAATGTTTGATAGCCAGGTAAACTGCGAGTAATTCACGGCCGAACACGCTGTAGTGGGACTGCGCAGGCTTCAGTTTCTTGGAGAAAAAGGCGAGTGGATGCCACGCACTGTCTATGAATTGCTGCAGAACGGCACCAACGGCGGTGTTCGAAGCGTCGGTCATGATGGCATTGGGCGCGTCTGGCTTTGGGTGTCTAAGCAGCGTGGCGTTGGCGAGGGCAGACTTGACACTTGTGAAAGCGTCGGTGGCCTCTTCAGTCCACTGAAACGCTTGTTTACAGTTGGTTACCAGCAGTGAGTCTAACGGAGCCATAAGTCGTGCGCAATCGGGAATTAATCGGCGGTAGAAATTGACGAATCCGAGAAATTGGCGAAGCTTGGTGAGTGTGGTCGGTCGGGGAAAGTCTTCGATGACGCGAATCTTGGACGGCAGTGGTCGAATGCTGTTTGCGTCGACGACATTACCGAAGAACTCAAGTTCGGGTTGAGTGAATTCGCTCTTGGCGGCGTTGATGACAATTCCTTACTGGCAAGGCGTGAAAACAACAACCGCAAGTGGTGAAGATGTTCTTTTGCGGAAGACTTTGTCGCTACACGCGTGATAAACCTTTTTGCGTGGCAGTAAAATGCTATCGAGCCTTTTCGACATGCATACGACATCGCTCTGCCAACTATTCCTTGCTGAGGATCCGTTTTAGCTGCATTCTTATCCTTCCGTTGCACGCCGCCGCGATTTTCGACCAGCCACCGCAAGCTAAGTAAGGCGAAGCGGACCAATCGGAGAAACCGGCATCACCGTCTTCATGCGGTTATCTATTTTCGCTGTGCTGGCTCGGCCCCATCAAAACGCTCTCCACTATAGCGTGCTCCTCGCCTCTTGTCAGCCAATTAGATAAGAAAAGTCGCTGAGCGTAGACAATGTTGTTGGTTTCGAAAGCGAACAAAGGTGACCTCCTATAAACGAGGAGAGTGTTTGATTGGGTTGTTCAGGCAACGCTGCGGGTCACCGCCCGATGCTTGCGTCGGTGGTTATTTAAATCTGACATCAGGAGTTTGCAATCAAAACAGTTTGGGATCATTTTACGTTATAGCGCCCCAAGACTGTGAAATTTTTGTGTAGGTTCCCACCAGTCCCTCCAGTTCATTCTTCATATACAGCTACATTTACTGTACATCTCCCCGTAACATAGTAAAATACATTAAATGCGACAAAGAACGGAAGCAAACAACACCTGTTTTTGCCACTGAAGAAAGCATTTCTTTCACATTATTGTTCGTGTGAATTTCACGGCCAAGAAAAGCATTCTCCTTTTATTTTAAGCAGTATCAACATAACTATGTAATGAAATTCAAATGTTTAGAAGGTTCGCCACTCATGAAAATCCTGTATGTCAGAAAGACAAAAACGTAAGGCAAGCACGTTTAAGCATTGCTTTCCAGCCCAACGACCATCCACACGCTGTCCACCGTATGTCATAGTAATGTGATGTTTCTTACATTGATCCTTGGCCTGCGTAAGTGATAATGGCTGGCGAACTGAAGTTTTCATATTTTCCATCCATGGAGTATTTTACGCACTTCGCAGTTCCTCCAAAATGTGGGTCCGAGTAATAGTTTCTGTACATAAGGTACCAGTCGCCGACATTTGGGTAACACTGCGAAAAACGAAAACAATTTCAAGTTAGGCTGCTGTATTACGGAAACATGGCCGAAGTTAATGCGAGTGTGTACATGGAAAACAGCGTTTAAAGGGGATGATGAAGAAAACACGTTAATAAGGGTGGTGAACTGAGCAAGCTGGTATTGATTCATGTCGAAGGTGTTGCGGTAAAACTAGATAACACAAAGGGAGACGCGCTCGTACTGCATTGTCTCCCTTCGTCTTTGCCTAGCTTTAGCGATACATATTCAACATGAAGAAAAGAAGGCGCACACATAAGTACTCTGTTTTTATCACCCTCTAGTCATGTCCACTTTTGGACTCGTTGATGAATAAATTTTAGTAACTTGAAGTATGCATCTTATTGGCAGGACATTAAAATAGGTGTTGGATTGTTAGCTGGCACCACATAAGAGGATGCGAAATGGAAAGGAAGAGCTATGTTCGGCACTTTGTGTAACGAAGATTGTGGCTTGTGGTCTTCCCATTCTCCGCGCAGTGTGCCTGCAGGGGGTTTATAGTTTGCTTTATAAACACCGGTTACAATACTTCGCCAGCTTATGAATTGAAATAGTATACGTTGGATGCCCTAGTTCTGTTACAACTAAAGGAAGGTATTCTCGGAGAATCGTCTATATCTGGAGAAAACCGAGAGGCGCCCCGTTAACACCGATTGTTTGAAAACCAGGCACGGTCTCTTAAAAGAGGTGTCCCACGCTTGAAGTTCTGTTTCACCAAAGTGCTAACGATGCTTAAAGCAAACAGACAACACAAGCAATTGATTATTCATTTCTACGGTTGTCCATTTCGAGATGTGGTTTAAATTAGCAATAAATTGCTTACGCGTCAAGTGGGATGAAGGACAACATTGCCGACGGCGGGAGCCTAGCCTGCGTTGACTGCATGGTACCCGTTCTACAGTATAGTTTGAGCTAGAGTGACGGCTTTCAATCCACCCTTCGGGGCGATTTTCGTACATGACTTTGCATAGTAGTTCTTGGAGCGTTGGCTGTCACCCCTCGAGGCATCCAACCAACTGGTATGTATCACGTATTCGCTAGTTTTGAAATAATGCATTTAGTGTGGCGATGTGGTAGTCGGTTCGTCCAATATATATCACTTACCATAGAAAACAGATAAGCAGCGATGAGATTATAGATGTGAAACTCCATCATACTTCCTATTCAAAGAGTGATGGCTGTCCCATGCGTTATAAAATTACTCTCTATATGGTGGTAAAAGTTCCGCCATGGCATCTCACTAAACAATTAAACCAGCTATATTTCGTTACATTATGGTAAGGAGAAAAGAAATCAACACTACTGAGGGGCAGAACAGTGCTTGTAAAATATTTATTTCTCTTTTATGCCAGCTCAGTACAACTGGTCGCCAACACGTAAAAAAAGCACGCCCCACATGAACCTCGCTGTTCCTGTACAATGAATACATTGGGCATTCATTGGTCAAATATTAAAGACGACTCCCTAAGATCCCCACGATTTATGCATGCAAAAAAAATGAACATACCGTGTGGTAGTTGGGTTACTGATTCGACATGTTTTGTCGGAAGCTGGTAATATTTGTTCTAAAAAAATTGTCGGTCCTTCCATTCCGTGACGATGGTTAACCAGCGAAGCTTAAACATGCGGCACGGTGTTTATGACTGGCTTAATCTCGAGGCTTCATTAAAGTATTTCTCAATTATGAGGTTACACACACCTTCAGCTGCGACGGAAGGAATGACGTCACTGATGAACTGCCCGCAGTCCACAATAGTCGCTTGCGTTCGATGTCTCGAATTCGCTCAGCGTCGTGGTTAGGAGCATGCGCCCGCCATTGCCGCTTGCGATTCTTCGAAATTAAATTACTTCAAAATTCAACCTTTCAATTACGTAAGACAATCAATAGCTCATACCCAATTCAGCAATGGCTCATACCCACGTAAGCGCGGCCTCCCCATTACGACGACGGACGAGATGTAAAATTCTACGCCGGAATGATTAGCGGCAACGCAGCCGGCTGTGGAAGAAGACGACGACGATGAACTCGGGAGCAGTGGCACGAGAGCAGGCCGAGCACGAGCACGAGCCAACGAGCTAGCTGCAGAAGAAGACGACGACCCTAGAGCTAATGCTGATGATGATAGCTTTCTGTACATAGGCAATTTCGCCTAGACATATAAAGCTTCGCTATGAAAAGAAACTTACTTTGCTTGAATCCTGGTACATCTGTAGATCAGTGCGATCTTCTGGGTAAAAAGCATCATCTGGTAAGCTTTCTTGGAGCGCAAGAAGTGAAATAAAAGTCAATGTCAGCAACATGACGGACAATTCAGGAATCCCAGTGTGGTTTCTGAAAGTTACTCGTCACTGGTCGTCTTTTACTTGCTTGAACTATGCCGAATGAGGATATCCACCACCTGTAAAACGGAATATGCTGAATTCTCCTAGGCGCAAACCGGTGATGGGCTTTTAGGCTCCATTAAAGGTCAATGTGGTTCTATCGCCTTTCTCAGGAAATGACACATGTGGTACGAGTATTCACCGACAAAAACATGGAATATCAATCAAGCCTGCCATTCATGTGTCAAAAAGATGACATATTCAAGCCGAACGCTATATAACGGAAGTAAATAAGTGCGAAGATTTCCTGCAGAATTTCAGCAATATCTGTCATAAATGAGTCAAGCCCAGCATGGGAAACGTACTTTGTACACTTTGTTAGTATGTTGACACTTTATAGGCATTGTATAACTATCCATTACGCAGAAGGTATTGTGGACAATATTACCTCCATAAATGTAATTCGTAGAAATAATCTCTAAGCTAGTCTTCTGCGCACTCTACTATAAAAGTAAGTCTCAAATTGTAATGACAGTGAAGCATAGAAAATTGAAAGCGTTAGGTAACTATTACAGACTTTTGACAAGCATAACAAACCACACTCAACGTATAATGATAGCATAGAGAACAGTAATCGGTTATCGAAATCGTTTCTACGGAAGAAGAGCGTCGGCTATTGATACATTGCTCATAGCCCCTTCAAGCATATGCGCTTGTGCTTGCGTATGTTCGGCTAATCGCCATGCACACAATCTCATTAAGCAAGGTTCTTCTGCAATAGAATCGGTGACAACATTCAGGAAAGATCCGCTGCATCAAGACGCCTCTTGCGCCAAGCGAAAACTTTGTGACACAAAGCACACAAACCTGCATTGGTAACATGAGGGCCAGGGTCTTGCTAGGCCTTTCGTAAAACCATTCGTCTAAGTTTGGCAGGCGGTTGTCCTCCGGTGACTAGTCTGGTTTTACTGCTGTATCACTTGAGTAGTAGGCTCCGCTGTAAAAGCCCTTCCTGTGCCGAAGATGAAGACTTTTGGGGCATCATGTCACAGCAGGATGTTCGCGACGAAGAATTACGCCACTTCGTACGCAGTGCCACATGCAGTACTGGACATAATGCAAAGAGGCAAGCAAGGACAAGGAGAAAGAATTGCGCGTGCTACACTCCGGCGCTGCTCGATAGCCAGGTCGTACCGCCGTGTTCTTCTGGAGCCAGCTGCCCTCAATAAACGTTGCCAGTTCCCCTTTAAGGCACGTGACAAAGTGGTGGAGGTGCTGGGTACTTCTCACCCATGCCGCAGACCCCTTCTGGGAGTGGAACCACTAGCCCAGTGCCAATCGATACTGTGGTCCATCGGGCCAGCCGCAGGATCCGGGGACTGCCTCCTGAAGACCCCGGAGCGCTTCAGGTCACCTCAACCGGTATGGAAAGCGCCGCAATGACGAACCGTTACACACTTCAGAACCCACGGGTTCAAAAGCCTTTCCATGGCGATGTTTTCGACGACGTCGAAGATTGGATGGCCGACTTCGAGCGCGTGGCCGAATAAAACGAATGGGACGACGCAACTAAACTTAGAAGTGTCTACTTTTGCCTGGAGGACGGCGCGCTTACATGGTTTCAAAACTGTTAGGAGCAACTGACATCGTGGCGTGAGCTCCGCCGTCAGCTGCTAGACACCTACGCCAGTGCTGATAGCCGCGAACGAGCAATCGAGGTCCGCGTTCAGCTTCCCAACGAAAGTGTTACCACGTTCGTCGAAGATATATGACGCGCCTCTTCAGACGAGCAGACTGAGGAATTACCGAAGACAAGAAGTTGCGCACCTGATGCGCGGAGTGAAGGAGCAGCATTTCGCTGGTCTTCTGAGGAGCCCTCCGAAGACTGTCGCCAAATTTCTGTCCGAGGCTGTGAGTATGGAGAAGACGCTTCAGCAGTGCTCTAACTTTTACGAGCTGTAAGTGAACGTGACTACAGACATTTTCACGGCCATCGGAAGCCATAATGACAGCCTTCGAGACCTCATACGCCCCGTTGTGCGCGAAGAGATACTGGAGGTTTACGGCACCCCAAAAGCCACGGTCAGCTCCATTGCCAGTTAAAAGAGATGAAGCGCACCAAGCGCTCCGGTCCATCGTTCCGTTTGCTAACATCACGCCTGCACCTTCTGTACACCCCCGTGCGACCTACGCAGAAGTCTTGAAACACCCTGCTTCTTCACCTCCGTTGTTTGTTCAGGCCGCTCATCCTCTAGCCCACCAGTCCAACCGGTGCTGTACATCGAGGAACGACGCACGCCTCCACCGTTTCCCCATGCCGCTCCTCCGGTTGTGCTTTGGCAAGAGCAACCGGTACATTACGCCGACGATCGACGCATGTCCCCTCGGAAGTCAGACGTTTGGCGCACTCCGGATCGACGTCCTCTGTGCTTCCACTGTGGTGAGGCAGATCATTTGTACCGCCAGTGCCCATACCGACGCCTCGGGTTGCGGGGCTTCTCCGCCTACTCGCCGGCACCCCGACTGGGCCAGCGACCTCAGGATATTGAAGATTATCTGGCTCAGCAACGCATGCCACCGCCTACCGGGCGGCAGTCACGCTCGCCGTCGCCAAGGCGATTTTCACCATCGCCCCAGCGGTATTCGAGCAGACGGTCGCCAAGTCCCCGCCGGGAAAACTAACTGCAGCGACCTTTGGGGGCGAGGCCGCTGGCACTCTACGCACTGAAGACCTCCGATCGACGCGAGTAACGAACGATACCGGTCCGACATCAAATGCAGCTAAACGGAATGACCGGCTTTCGTTCGACATACCGGTGGTGATCGACGGTTACGTGGTTAACGCTTTAGTGGATACCGGAACGGACTATTCTATATTAAGCGGGAAGATGATGACGTTTCTCAAGAAAGTCTCGTAGGTTCGGACGGCTGGTAGTCACGTGGTTACTCCACTGGGCACCTGCACGACTAGAGTTCGGATTCAAGGTTCGACATTCGTGGCGAGCTGCCTTGTCCTACGCGACTGCTCCCGCGACGTCATTTTCGGGGTTGACTTTCTTCGGGAATATGGCGCTGTTATTGACCTACGAGGAGGCGTAATCACATTCTCAGCCGACCGAGCAATCGACGGGTACGACGACAAGCGACGTTACGACGCCCTTCGTGTTTCCACCGAAAGTGTTACGCTTCCTCCACGAGCCAGTGTCCAAGTCGAAGTGAAGTGCGGTGGAACGTGCGAAGGTGAAGTGGTCGCCGAAAGCAACTTATCGCATCTCCTGACGCAAGGTGTTTCTGCGGCTAGGAGTGTGCTACAGCTTCGTGCTGGCTGATCTCAGTTGCTTGTCACCAACTTTAGCAACGATCATCGACACATTTTCCGCGGCACTTCTATAGTATTTGCCGACGAAATAGAAAACGTCGCTGCATGTTTTTCCTCTGAAGTTTGGGATGGCCGACAAGTCACTGTCCAACATCGACATTAATTCAGAGCTATCGCAAGACAACCAGGCAGCTCTGCGCGAACTCTTGCTTAAATTCAGGGCATGTGTTGCAAGTTCGTCGAAGGTATGCCAGACTGCAATTTACTAGGCGCAAGATTATCATGTACGACGGTGCACGCCCGATACGCCAGCAGTCCTACCACGTGTCGGCAAAAGAACGCGAAGCGATTCGATCGCAGGTAAGAGAGATGCTTGAAGACGGCGTTATCGAACCTTCCAACAGCCCTTGGTCGTCTCCGGTCGTTCTTCTCAAAAAGAAAGACGGAACGCTACGTTTCTGCGTTGACTACCGGAAGCTCAACACCGTAACGAAAAAGGACGTATACCCACTGCCACGCATCGATTACTCGTTAGATAGACTGCGGAGCGCCCAGAATTTTGCGTCACTCGATTTCAAAAGCGGGTACTGGCAAATCGAGGTAGACGAACGAGACCGTGAAAAAAAACAGCTTTGTTACTCCTGACGGTCTCTACGAATTTCGAGTACTCCCTTTCGGCTTGTGTTCAGCCCCAGCAACTTTCCAGCGAATGATGGATACTGTCCTCGCTGGACTGAAGTGGCAGACTTGCCTTGTGTATCTTGATGACGTAGTTGTCTTTTCTGCAACGTTCGAGCAACATCTTAATCGCCTGCGGAATGTGCTAGAAGCAATCCGATCGACTGGACTCACGCTGAAACCAGAAAAGTGCCACTTTGGTTATCAAGAGCTCAAGTTTCTCCGAGACGTTGTAAGCGCCAGAGGAATCCGACACGTTGTAATCACCAGAGAAGTCCGACCCGATTCCGACAAGCTTGCGGTTGTAGCAGCATTTCCTCTTCCTGTAGACAAGAAGGCTGTGCGGTGCTTCCTGGGCTTGTGTGCGTATTATCGCCGTTTCATTGAAAACTTCTCAAAGGTAGCGGAACCCCTGACTTGTCTTACAATGGATGACACGCCATTTGCCTGGACGAATGAGCAACAGGCGGCCTTCGCTGAACTACGACAACGCATGCTGTCAGCACCCGTCCTGGCACATTTTGACGATGAGGCTGCCATGGAGGTGCATACTGACGCCAGTAACATCGGTCTTGGCGCAGTACTCGTCCAACGTCAAGACGGTATTGAAAGAGCTCGCTCGCTTGCTCGCTCTCCCGGGCCGAGGTGAACTACTCTACCAAAGAAAAAGAGTGTCTTGCGGTCGTGTGGGCGATCACGAAATTACGCCCTCATCTCTATGGCTGTTCTTTCAAAGAGGTGACAGACCCCATGCTCTATGTTGGTTGGCGAACATACGCGATCCTTCAAGACGACTGGCACGGTGGAGTTTGCGGCTGCAGGAATTGGACGTCACTATCGTTTATAAGTCTGGCCGAAAGCACAAATACGCTGACACACTGTCGCGTGCACCCGCCGAATGTGTCAGTCGAGAATCAGAGGACGATGACGGCTTCCTGGGCGCCATTACTGCATCAGACTTGATCAGACGGCAGCATGATGACGCTGAAATTCGACCTATCATCGACCAATCGACCACTTAGAGGGCCGCCCACTCTACCACGCCATCTATGTCGCGTATTGTCGTCCTTCTGTCTACGAGACAACCTACTGGACAAGAAAAACGCCCGTTCGAATGACCGAGCCTACCTCCTGGTGGTTCCAAAAGACTTGCGGGACGATATTCTTTTCGCTTGCCATGACGAGCCCACATCTGGCCACTTAGGCTCCTTCCGAACGCTTGCCAGAGTGCGCGATATGTATTACTGGAACGGGCTTACGGCAAGCGCCAATCAGTATGTCAACGGCTGCCGTGAATGTCAGCGGCGAAATTCGGCAACCATGAAGCCTGTCGGATTTTTGCAACCCATCGAACCACCTGATAAGCCATTCGACCAAGCCGGCTTGGAGATTCTTGGGCCTTTTCCTCTGTCAACCGACGCCAACAAATGGGTGATTGTTGAGACTGACTATTTAACCCGCTATGCTGAGACAGACGCGCTCCCACGAGCCACGGCTTCGGAGGTAGCGCAGTTCTTCATGTGTCGCATTGTATTGCGCCATGGTGCCCCGTCCACTGTAATCACAGACAGAGGGACGGCGTTTACAGCACAGCTCATGGATGAAATTTTTGAGTTGAGCAACACAAGACATCGGAAGACGACTGCTAACCATCCGCACTCCAACGGACTCACGGAGCGATGTGCAGCACAAAACATGGGATCGCATCTTGCCTTACGTGACCTTCCCGTATAATACCACCGTACAAGAAACGACACGACTCCCACCATTTCGCCTCCTTTACGGCCGCGAAGTTTAGACGATGCTGAACGCTAAGCTTCCGTATCAGGATGCCGAGCCCCTCACTACTGACCCCGAAGAATTCGCTCAGCTCGCCGAGGTAGCTTGCCAGCTGGCGCGGCTACACATCGGTCAGCAGCAACAGATAGACAGACAGACAAAGAACTTTTATTCAGGTCCTGAGGAACTGCGTTTGGACGCCCCCTTTCAGGGGGAGTCGGTAGAAGTCGCGGGCCGCTCCCACGCAGGGACCGGAAGACCGTGGACCTCCGCCCTCTCGCAGGCCCTCTGGACAGCCCGAAGTTGAAGCGAGAGGTCGCCGCTTTTAAGGGCTTCCTCCCAGACCTCTTCGTTGTTGAACTCTGTGTCACGTAACGCAGGACATTGCCAGAGCATGTGAGCTAATGAGCAGTACGCCTCTCCGCAGTCCGGACATTGCGGTTCGATGTTGGGCGAGAAGTGACTAAATCTGCCCCTCGAAGGGAAAGACCCCGTTTGGAGCATCCTAAAGGCCGTCGATTGCGATCGAGTGAGTCTAGGGTGAGGAGGTGGAAAAGCCCTCCGCGAAAGATGATAATGAGTCAAGATCTCGTGGAAAGTGAGGAGCGAGTCCAACACGTAGATGCTCGGCGTTACAACATCCGCCACAGGCAAGTGTGCTACAGTCCCGGATACCAAGTGTGGGTGTGGACCGCTGTTCGCCGCCGTGGACTTTGTGAAAAGTTGCTGAGCCGGTATTTTGGGCCATACAAAGTGCTGCACCGCATTAGTGACGTCAACTACGAGGTCATTCCGGACAGTGCAGCACAAACACTGCGTCGATAGCAACCTCGCCCTGACATAGTTCACTTCGTCCGCATGAAACACTACGTTGAGCGTTCGCGATTTTTTTTTCATTTATACATAGGTAGCTAGTGCTGCTACCTCTCTGCTCCTTGACTTTGTAGCTTTGCCTGTGTAGCGGTTACTCTGTAGCGGTGACTGTGTAGCGGTGACTGTGTTCTATGCGTGAGCGTCCGCCTTTGCCATATCTTTTTATTATTATCATTTTTCACCTTAAACTATTTCTTGCGCATCGAGCCGATGCTCTTTAAGGGTGAAGGCGGCACAGGCACGTGACAGTAGTGTCATTGCACAGGGCGTTCGGTTCGGCCTAGTGGGGGATGTAATAAGCGGCCGCAACAATCCACTTATTCCAGGATGTAGACGTCGGAAAGAGCCCCAATAAGTACATGGCGATCTGCTGTAACAGTTGGCTAGTAGGTTGAGTAGGCTGTAGCAATCGTGCAGGCCTTTTATGTGCTGTCTTACTTCGTTGACAGTCTTGGCAAGTCTTGATGTAAAACGACGATGTCAGCGATGAGGTGCGGTCAAGAATACTTCTCATATCCTAGTGAGCGTATGGAGAACCAGAGGTACCCAGTGTCTCACTTAAATGTCACGTTCCAGGCTCCCTATTCACCGTCACTAAGGTGAATAGGGAGCCTTGATTGCGAGTCGCGCGCGTATGTAGGCGCCATAATGCTGAATATTTAGAACTGCTAAAGATTTGGGAAAAAATTAACTGTTTATAGGGCGAACTTGTGCTCCGCTAAACAAAGCACTCCTAAATCACAACAGTAGAGTCGATCACAGTCGTCGATCGTGCAAATACAATCTACTTGTGAATAGCGCCCGCTTTTTATACATAACTCATCCCACGTTCCAGAAGGTACACAGCTACTTGCCTCGCGCACGCAGTCTGACTAGACAAGATTTCTCCGCAAGAAAATCGACGACAACATTTGAGAATGTTCCAATACATGAAGGCGCGTCTTGCGCAGAATAATAACTATGTAACAGGTAACAAGCTAAAATAAGTTGCAAAATAGCTAATTATCTCTCTGCAGACGTTTATTGTACCGATGCAAAAGCTTACACTTTCCCTGCTGCCCAGTTTAGTCTCAGGGGAGATTAGAGAGAAGAGACGAACACAGGAGGTTAGATTAATTTGACTAAATAAGCCACAAACCATTCCAAAGCACCTTTGATAGGTTTGTATCATAAGAAGCCAACAAACAATGACACCAAGAACAACACAGGGGAAATCGAATTTACTTGTACTTACTGTAATCGAAACTACTTTTACTTACTAATTGAATTAAAGGAGTGATAAATTAATGGAAATGAAAACGGATGAAAAAAACAACTGTCCGCAGGTGGGGAACGAACCCACGTCGTCGCATTACGTGTGCGATGCTCTAACCATTGAGCAACCACGGAGCCGTTTTCACATCCGCTTTCTGGGGTATTTATGTTTTACAACTACAACTGATTCATCAGTTGTAGAATTTAACGTGCTCGCGTGCTCGATGAAAGTCATCCTGTAATGCCTGCGTAGTCGTAGTTTGCATGGCGGATAAAATTCATTCAGCGCGGGATTTCGCAAGGAGGATAGATTCTTGATACTGTCTGACGCTTTGAAGCTCATCCTTAAGGTTATCATTGGTAACACGATCTTCTACTTGGTTATCAAGGTCCGTAAGCATAGTTTGCTTTATCTTCAATAGATTGAGATGGTCGGTCAGCTCACCAGATGGTGTTTTATCCGTCTGCGTAAGAGTTTTCATGCGGTTGATGATCCTGGTGAACGCCGCTCGAACAATATCAGGATTCCGTCGTAGTCTTTCCATGCCGTCACGTCGGGAATCGGAGGACTCGTGATGACGTGGATCGTTCTTCGATTCTGTCGCAGCGTCATCGCGTTGATCGCGTCGGTCGGTCGCCCTCTTCAGGGAGCTCGTTTCATCGTCAGGGGTCTTCAACTGTAGACCTAATCCTGGTCACGGCACCATAATGTTGAAAACCAGGAAGTGGAGCCGAAGTAGAGAACGTCTTGTTTATTAGACGCTTGCAAAAACAACTAAAAAAATGCAAGCGCGCGCTTGTGTCCACACTTGCTTCTAACTTCGTCTTCTTCTCTGCTTTTCCGGAGCATAATATTTAACACCAGAAGAGGCCTCTGTCCCCAAGTGGATATGAAAAGAGGATGATGATGATGTTCAACCAAGCTCTTTCTGACTACGAGTTTGGGTATTCTGTTGCATTAAAGAACGAGGCTTTGTGTGCAATATATGGATGGCTCTGCTTGAGTCCTGTCGATATCACCTGGGTGAGTCATGGTCTCGACAGGTTCAGTAGCGTAATTATCTTGGGTGCCCAAAACACGTTATTTTCTGATAAAGAAGGCGCCAAGTTAACATCATAGTTGTAAGATGGCTAATTATTGAACATTGGAGCTCGCACTTATAAGCTTGGTAAACGTAATGGAATATGGCAAGCATTTAAAAGCCGCATGTTCACAGGTGTTATAAGTGGTTTACCTAATTGATGACATTATTTTCGGCCCCCAAACGTTTTCCAAAGCCAGCCAAACGTGTAAGTGCATTTCAAAACATAAGCCACCATGTCAGCAGAACACATACAAGCTTGTCCTTAGGTTCTTCGATGCATGAAGTCAAGGATATAGGACGACAAACTGTCAGGCATGTCCTTTGATTACCAGGCTTCAGCAACATACTACTCATGACACCTTTCATGAGGTCCGTAACTTTCGTAGCTCAGCAGGCCTTCCTAAGCGACTGCATTTGGCCTAGTGCAGCCTGGATGGCTATCGGCAAAGCTTCATTTTTTCCCCCATTCAGGTGCCCCTGTAAGTCTAAACAATATATCTGTTTCGAAGGGAGGTTCGTATGAAAGCATTCAGCATACGCCGCCAAAACATTGCGATGTGTATGTTGTAGCATACAAATATGCCAGTAAACATTATAGTACTCCAGCACGTGCCATATGTCAGCTAAAGATTTGGTTCTTGTGCTTATTTATGTCATATATTTGCGCATCCGGTTTGACAAGTTCAGAGGGGTCATAAATGGGATACAATTTTTGTCGTTCGTTACAATATCTTAATAGGCCCTATCCTGTATGTAGTCTCTCTCACGCGTGTCATCGCACCGGAAACATTTCTTGTACAGGTTGCAACAGAGCATGTGTCACAGGCTATTTCCCCGATGCAGGTGTTGATTATTTTATTGCCTCGGTGGTAGAATCTAGTGGAGAAAAAAAATGCCCATGAACAAAACGCTTACGCAGAATTGTATATCGTATAATACCGGGCACTTGCTTCTTTTAGAAGACAATATTCGTAGTGATGGCATGAATAGGTTAAATGCCTCATTATTATTTCCCATCGAGACGTTTACCTCTGGTAACATAACAAACACTGACACTTCTTGTACGGCTCTCGTTAAAATATTTCACAATTTCGCGCCGCCATTGGAAACCCCATTGGCAATCGTAACATGTTGCGCTGTATTTCTTATTGCAATTATTACGAATAAACAATATTACAGAAAACGACTTCATGCTGCTGTCAACGCCAAATACACTCAAGCCACTATTTATTCCTAATAGTTTCCGCATGCTTGTATTAGTTTTGGAAATTCATTTGATTTGCGCGTATCCTACAAGCTACCCACAGTCACTGCGCGCATAGGTACGGTGACAGCGGACTGCCCAATGTGGAAAGATTAGAAAGATATAGCAAGATATGCTTGGATAATGCAGTGCCATGCATTAGCAACAGGTACTACTACGACGCTTGGAGTGTTTTCGTTAAGCTTTTTACTGAATATGGAAAAGTGGTATGGTTTTGTGAGGAAGAAATAATTGCTAAAGTTGAGGTTCCATAAACAACGCTGCCTCGTATGAGAAATGTAGTGTAGAGCACTGCATCAAACTTTATTGCTTGAAGTTTGTAGTGGGAACCAAAGTTTAAGTTTAAGTTGGCTGGCAGTTAGTAGGTAGCCGGAAAAAACTATAATCATTAGCGAAAACGAGTGCCACTATCGTTATAGAGCTAACACCTGTTCACGATATTTTTTCACGTAATTTGAATCTGGACAAGAATAATTCCATATATATATGAAAGCAAAAGATGTTTTTGATCGGTCATCCATACATAACTGCAATTTCAAAAAATAATTAAGATATTTGGCAAACGTGAGGCGTAAACTTCTGTGTATAACAACTAATGAACTAGGATATACTTTCTAAAACCATTTGAGACATTTCTCCTTTACCGTTTTCTGTTGGTAGCATAAAAAGGACACAACTTGCATCGTAGCAGCGCGCAGTCCGCAATAGAATGTATTCTATCAAGTTATTTTTTGATTTCTTGTAATATTAACTTGCATATAACATATTCACTGACGCTCACATTCGTGCTCTTCGATATGCTCGAGTATAACTACATGACTCGCTATCCTGGCATTGCGAAGGTGGATCGCCAGCGAAGCTGTGGAAAACCGTCACTACAATTGACCATACGGGTATTCTTAATAAATACGAAACCATTATATGGCCCATGAAGCGAAAATTCTGCGTTAACATTCAATGGTACTAAAAACCATGTGACCAAGTGTTAACGCCATATTCAACATGATGACGAATCCTGATTACATCATCAGCTCAAACGTCGCGTGATGAAGTCCTCACACCAAAGGTCGCTTCATGGCATCATCATGTCAAACGTTATGTTACATGATAACGGCTTCCTACGTAACGATGTCGCCTGACGTAATATGGTGACGTCATGTGATGTCTCTTGGAGAAGCCGCACATTGTGCGCTTCTTCTGTCGTACTTATGAGTGGGTGCGCCTAACTGTGCGCTATGTGCACCACCTAAAGACAAATTTTCGGAGCCTGCTACAATACCCACAAGCCGGAGCTTATCCATTGAGCAATGATGCATAATTTCTACAAAGTATTGAAAAACGGTATAACAACCATGCTCGAAGTCCAGTGTGCAGCATGCTCAAATCTACCGGTAATTGGAACACCAGCTAGCGGTCTTGCAGGAAATAATAAACGCACCGCGACACCTTATTCAGTAAAAAACCTAATAAAGTGTGGATCCAGGATGATCGCAAAATAAACGAGAACAAAATAGACGGAAAGACACCGATGATGATTTATTGCACAGTACAAAGTTTGAAATCCTGTCGTTTGCATTGTGTTTTCTACCACGATCATCGTTGCGTTGTACAATGCGTGATGAGCTCTGAAGAACTTGACGCACCTATATATCCCTGAAACGTTTAGACAAAGCTTCGTGCATGCACGCAGTCATTCTAGACGACAACCACGAAGGATCGGCGTTCTGCACTGCACCAGCTGCACGCACAACCATGGCAAAATAGAAGCAAAGCAGACTGAGAATGAAATCACCACACCCCACCACGTGATCAAACGCGGCACTGCCAACGGATGGCGGAGGAAAGCTTGCGTCACTCGCCGCCGTGCTCTCTGGCCCACTATGTGGGTTTACACAAGCGCCTTCCAAAGTTTCCTAATTGGCCTAACGACATTTCGAAATAGCCATGAGCATTTAGGTTACTCAATCGCTGTTCAAGCTTCAGCTGCACCAGGTCTCTATCTCTTTCTGTCACGGTCATTTTGCAATATTTGCATGCGCTCGGTAGCACACTCAAACTCACGCATACGATTTCTCGACATTTATGATCTCGTGGCAACCGTTACAATGTTAACAAAGCAACATACATTTCTTGAACAGGTAGCTGCACATGACCTTTTCTTTCGCCATCACATTGCACATCTCCCCTGCGAATTTTCCAAAGTTCATACAGGGCCTGACAAAATGCTCAGGAAATAAACCTGAACAGCTAGAGTTTTATTACCCAGAAGTTGAACATCAACTAGACAATATCTGCGCTTTACTGATCGCCTGCTACTACTTCAAGGCTAAACTGTTATGTCACCAAGTCAGCAACTTCTGACTACATTAGACATTTATTGCATTACATTTCCTTTCACCACAGCGCTCACACAAGACATTCAGCCACGCGATAAGGCAATGCTACATTTTCTTGTACAACAGTGGTTGGATTCCAAAATTGAGGCAGGCGTTCGTTGCACATAGCCTAACATCTGACTACTCTACAAAAAAAAATGGTAATAATTAACTCTGCTGAACATCTGTGAGAATTAAGCAATGTCAACGCAAGTATATCCATCCATTCTCTCTTCTCAACAAGTGGGGAGAAAAGTCAGTCTTAATACTAACCAAGTTACATTTCTGAAAGCGGCAGATACTCTGGCGGATTGCCCTACTGCATCTAGCCTCGTCTTGACTTGTTATCATTTGAATATGTTAAAATTATTTTCAGCTATTTGCCAATGTTTAGATACTTACTACGAAGAAATGCTCGCGCATTCATTAAATGAAATGGCTACCTAATTTATTTTATCTCACAGAGCCAAAAGCACATTGAAACCGAACCTCCACAACCACTCAAGGCTAAGGCTAGATGTTGGCGGTAGGCTCCCTAATAGGGAGCCTACTCCCGAATGGCCTACAGCGCCACCCATCCAATGGAATATCAACGAAAGATTGCAGTCTAGATTAAACGCCGCAAGGTGGCGGAAGTGGACCATTTAGCTGTTTGCAGCCGTCTTTAAGCGCAGTTAGTGAGAAGAACAAGATCCTTTTTTTCTATAATTACGCGTGATTCGCTGATTTTTTCAACCGTTTAATTTTAGTGCATGACCGGATGAATTACGACTTTGAAATCATGGCACGCGTTCGGTCACTTACGGTGTGGCTTGGACTTACTGTAAAATTTCATGACAGCCAACCCTGATTGCCATGAAAGAATGATTTTAGCACGGTTTGGAACGTGATTGTTTGGGCACGATGTCGTACTGTGGTGGAGTGGCGCTACCCTTACCGCGATGCCTTACCCGTCAGCGGGCGCCAACCAGTACTTCGAGTGCGACATGCTCAAGTAACGGTTCAGAACACCGTGTCGGTGACCGCTTTTGGTTGCAGCTTCTGCTACCAGACGCACAGCATCTCAAACGACAGCGTCTGCATGTTTAACCAGAGGCGCAGCGTCGCCGAAAAAGATGCCGTTTTGAATAAACTTTTGTCTCGCTCTCTCAATAACAACGCCTCAAAAAGCTTTCTGCCACTCACCAAGAATACAAGAACGCTCTCCTTAACAAATGTGGCCGCGTGGTACTGCGTAGTACCACCGGCCCTACCATAATGGTCCCAACGTGTTGTTTTTAAAACCATTATGTTGGACTGCACTCTCTTCGGAATCGGTAAAAGAAAACGGTTAGGCACATAAAAAGTCACAGTTAGTTCACGAAGAAATATCGACGCTTTAAAAAATGTATAGGATAATTAGTCTTGCCGGTTACATTTGCGAATAAAAGAAGCATAGCGCCAGTAGACACGTTCATGATGTCGTTTTCCAAAGAAGCAAAAAAATTCCGGCAGAACCCACCTCAGGATAAATATCGCCGACTATGCGATCTCCATTGCAACATTGTCGTAACACGCTGTATCCCTACCATCGAAACGCAACATGTAAGTTCAAGGTGTTCTTGCATCTGGAGGAAGTCTTCTTTCTGATCTTCGAGCTGATTCTGATTTTCCCCAGTTGACATTTTCTACAGCTGCGCAGAATCTCGTAGATTACTTTCTGGCACACAGCCGTATAGTGTGATTGTGATATAATGCTGATCGCGTTATCGTAGACAGCCAGCTTGTACCTCTTTAACAGCCAGCTTGTACCACTGCTGCTTGCGGACGTAAGCAGCGGAAACTCAAGTTGGAGTCAGAGAGGTTTATTGAAGTGGGGCATGTACCCAGTCCCACTCATCGAACTAGGCTGGTATCTTATTTTCAAGTGCGAAGCACTTCAGAGGCCCGGGCTGTCGGCGTCAAATGTAACATCATGTCTTCGTGGTCACACACAAAAACAAGATCTGCCGAAAACTCGCATCTCGTTCACTTCTTATATACCAAAATTGGCATGGAAGGGAACGCAATTATGACTAACATAACAGATAGGTAATGACGTCAATAACATCACATGCTCGGTGGTTACGTCACGATTAACGATAATAAAATCACGTTGGGCACATTCCCGCATCGGATATGTGGGTATGAGCCAGAGATATGCGAGAATTAGCAGAAATTCGTGAAAATCGCTTCCGAAACGCCATTCTGGTACCAGCGCAGCGCAAGAGAGGGCGCCACCACTCCACAAGCGCTTGATTCCTCCTCACTTCGACAATAATAGCACAAGAATAAAATAAGGGAAACACCGCCGCATAACTGCTTCGCACTTCCCTAGGTTCCACCAGGGTCCTTCAATACTTTCTTCAAAAGAAAAGTATTGAAGGACCCTGGTTCTACGTTAGTGGAGCTGCATTGGCGCTGGATTTGAACTACGCAAGCGCAGAATTTGAGCAGGATTGGAGCTACCTTAGACGCAGGTTTCGAGCACGGTTGAACTAGGCAAGAGCAGGATTTCTTTCTCTCTCTCTTTCTCTCTGTTTCTCTCTCTCTTTACTCATTGAAGCAAGCACTTGGTTCTTTGTTGGAATAAAATTTGATTTGATTTCATTTAATAGGGTGCGTCGAAGACCTCCTCGCAAGCTGCTCCGTACAGCGTGGAGACAAGCGCGGCGTCTGCTGTGGCGTCCGCAATACCCATGCCCACGCCGAGGGACGCGTTGCCGGCGCGCTTGTGTATGGGCGATTTGTAGGCCGCAGAGGGGCTTTATATGTACACAAATGTTATGAAAACGCATAATTACGTGTTCATAATTTAGCACGTAATATTTTGGAGGGTTTAAAGTCAAGCAGCACTATTGAATAAGCTGCCTCAAGCGGTCATTTAATGCTGGAGCTTAAAATCGTGCTGAAACGCGTTGCGACCGCTCGTTGACCTGATAGTTTGTGTACCGTCCAACCAAAACTAGGTTGCATGACACCCGCTGTTTTGTACTCCAAGTAGGAAACAACGCATTTACTTAAGCATCCGTATAGAATGGACGATCGAATTTGGAATGACCATATTTTTTTTGCATCGCTTTCCTCTCGACACGCTGCGGCACCTAGTAGCATCGCCACGAAGAATGGGTGTGGCCATACCCAATATATTCAGAAATGCCCAGTGACTAGTTGGTTCTCAACCCAAATTTTTAGCATGGCACAGCAGCCACAAAATCTGCACGTAAGAACACGGACGGTTTTTTTTTGTTGTATATAAATAATATGTCAGCAATGTACAGGAAACATTATTTGCGTCGCATTTAAACATGCACATAAAATAGAATAATAAAGTCTAGTGAAAGTTCAAAATTTGCGCGAACAAGCACAAGCGTTCTGAACGGTATGCCATTCAGGAAAGGGAAAGAAGGAAAGAAAGAAGAAGGGAAGAAGAAGGGTTACGCACTTGAGAAACCTCTTCTCATAACACAGACCTTGTGGAGCGAGGTGCATCGGCTTGTCTGTCGAGCATGTACCTTCGGTTTGTGCCATTGTTTGTGCGAAAATGGGTCAAGTGATCCTTTTACTTAAAAAACGCCCATGATTCATTTTAGGAGCGAAGCTCCTTATAGCGGCACCCGTTCCGTCCCAGTCGTAATAGTAGTAGTGTGTAACCAGTCTGAGAAAAATGAGAAAATGTCTATTGGTGTTTTGTGGCTAAAGCGCCCTTAGGCGTTGATGCAACCACGCTGACGCCTGGTGGCACGTCTCCTCCATCACGACTACCAACGTCGATGACCATGAGCATTTATGATGACAAGCGCTTACGAACGCGCATCCAAAGTGCATCCGAAGCGCAAGCGACGCGCGATGCGCCGCTCGGTTAGCACGGTCCCAAACAGTGTCGCCGTCTGGTGGCCTCCGGCGGAAGGCATCACCGGCGGTGCCAGCGTCTCCCATTAGAAACGCCCGGCGGTCGGCACACTAGTAAGTATATTCTAGGCACTATAGTCGTAGTGCTGACACCACCGAAGCGTTCACTGTCGGTGCGCGTTAGTGTCATAATGCAGTACTTCTCTTTTCTGCTCGTAGGCGGCGGCACCGCCCCGAGCAAGAGCGCGGGTACACGGAGGAGTGTTAGATATATAAGGCGCGTCTGTGTAGCTCTCTGCAAATGCGTTTGTGGCGCGATGGGTTAAACGAAATTCCGAAGTTGTGTCCGTAGCGCGGAATCGAACCAGGGACCCCTCGCTTCAGAGCGCGCGGCGTTAGCCCACTGCGACACGAAGCGCACATAGACACACGCACCACGATGGCTATAAATACCCAACATTAACGAAAGGCCGCGTTTCTAGCGCGTTTCTAACGCGTTTGTGCTAGCGCGTTATGGCCCGTGTAAGAAGCTGGTGTAAGACGCTGTGGCCTCTCCGCCTTACCTTCAACGCGTTTCGAACACGCTGCCCAAGGCGGTGGCAAGTCAAGTCGAGGAGCGTTTATGAATACGGGGGGTATACTCTCTCAGCAGTCATGTGATGGCGTCGGCAAACGCGGTGCACGCTCCGGCATGTGTAAATGGCTGCGTAAGACGCTGTGGCCGCTCCCCCTTACTAGAGAGTACTGCACGTTTCTAACGCGTTTGTGCTAGCGTCCCCTTAAGCGGGAGATCCGATGATTCCCTCCGGAGCTTCGCCCACTCATCATCATTCACCCCGTCGATATGCTGTGATTTTTTTTTCTGGCTGTTATTCTCACATGTCTTACCTCACACCTCCCTTGTTTTTGTTTGTTTTTTTCGCATGGCAAAGCGTTCCTTAGGAATTGTGTTATTGAACTTCCTTACAAGAAACTGTCGACACTGTTTTGCTTTAAAAATCCGTATTCACTTTACAATATTCGTTTAGCGTTAATAAAACATACTGCAATATGGGTGATGTTCTCAAACAATGCTATTGGCAGTAAAAATGAGCCTTAGTATAAACAGTATACTCGTATACGTCTGAACGCCGCTGGTACTCTAGGTGAATAAGAAATGCTGAGATACTTATATTGCAATGCGCAATATAACTTTCGCAACTAGTAGAAAAGTCCCACTGCATAGAGCCTAATTTTCACTTTGTTTATTTTAGCATTGTAAGAGCCGCCTTGAAATTTTTTTGATATTTTTTTCATAGTTAGTCTAAAAAATTTTACCAACAGTAATAACACCTCTGATATTTATTAAAATTTGGATTTTACTTTATTTTCTTTCACAAAACGAGATAACCAATGAACCTGAACACTACGCAACCATAAGCTGCTTGTAATACAGCGCCACCCATCTGTGATCATTACGGAGTTCTTTTTTTATTACAGTTGCTCTGCGTGATGTTTTCTTTTTAGTTTGTTTAGATGTCGAGGTACCAGCTGCCGTAGGACACACAATATTATTGTGAATATCTTACAAAGTGCTTATCATCAGTGAGCATCAGAACTAATTGCCGTAAAAGGGGGGCTATTTATTTAAACTTTTTCCATGCTCATTCATTCTGCCATTGTTTCCTCATAAGGAATTGCGATACGTGCATTATTCCATGGGCAGGAAGAAAACCGTGAATGGAAGACTTCAATCGTACACTCGATTGATTTGGGATTATAATAAATGCAGTCGAGAACGCGCATTTTTACACAGTTGCTAAGTGAGAACATATATACGTACATAGAAGGTTGAACGCTGGACACTGTTAAATTCCGCCACGTTGCTGAATTCCACCATGTTGTCTTTTTAAGTCCTCCAGAAAGGCCGTATATCATAGCCTTGCGGGCCAATCGGAAAGATCAAGATGGCGCGTTGGACAACATGAAGGAATTTCAGGATCCCCCGAATAGCACCCAGAAGCGAAAGCTTTTAAGAATATTGTGACTGCTTACGCGCAGGTGGCCTAAACACGGGTAAAGAACCTACATCCGAACCCGTACAGGCTTCTTTCGTCATGCGCCATTACCCAAAACGAGCCTAGCAGCGGTGAGTTGCACTTCAGTGGGAAACGGCGCGTGAAATCTCTGCCATTTCGAAACTTCGCACGCAGTGGGCCATGTTTAATGAAGGAATACATAAACCAGTTGATGGTAGATAAACATTCACCATGCCTTTTCGGACATCAGGCACTGCGTCATTAGGCTGCTTCGTGCACTTCCGGAAGTCTGCGACAGCAACATCTTTATGCGTTTATTATTCCACGTTTAGCGAAGTCAGATTTCCTAAAATGAAAACAGCGAAGCGACCGCTAAATAGGCGGCAAATAGTCATTCCGCTTCGGGGAACCCGCACTGGCTCCAGGGTATATTACACGCCATTTGTGAAAATAAGCTCTGCAGTCTCAATTATCTAGCCGCAATGGGTTTTACAATTAGATCGGCGGGGCCGTTAGGCGACAAGTTTAGGAACTGCCTAATTTACAATAGCGAGCAACCAGAGGAGAATGCATTTTTATTAAGGTTATTCGCAGTCTCTCTAAATAAGACTGCCCTCGCTTCGCCTGTTTCGAGGGGATGCATGTATACTCTATCGCTAGTGGCGTGTGCGTTATTTGAGAATAAATACATTGTTCTTGATCAAATAATCATTTAGAGCGGTTATCTTGTTGTCTTTTATACGCGTGTGGTACGCGCTGTTTTGTTGGGAAGTGAACTTCTGTTTCAGAATACAGACTGTAAAAAAAAAGAATGATATGCAAGGTTAACAGAGCTAAACATTTATGTTTAATGCGAAAATGAAAACTTCAAGCAGTAAATGTCTGCACGAAGAACAAGGTTAGCCTCCTCCAACATAACAAACAAAATTACAAAAGGATGTAGCCAAATCTCGTTTTTGCGTTATTCTATCGAAGCGCGAGCGGGAGAAAATATACACCAATTAACCATGTTCCGACAATTACCAATATAAGAGGCGTTGCCTCGTTTGATGAAGAATGCTACCGGTAGTATTTTTTTTCATTCCTAGGCCTTTCTTTTTTTGTGAGTCGCAAAATGAGTGAACGGATATTTGAGTTTCTCAGCCTATCTTAATGTGTATTGTGGAAGACACTGCCGAATCGCATCATTTCCGCTCTAAAAGAATAGTGCTCAGGGCATAGTATGAATATTTGGCAAGCGTACTTGTAAAAAAAATTAAATTATAGGGTTTTACGTGCCAAAACCAGTTCTGATTATGGGGCACGCCGTAGTGGGGGACTCCAGAAATTTGGACCACCTGGGGTTCTTTAACGTGCACCTAAATCGAAGTACACGGGTGTTTTCGCATTTCGCCCCCATCGAAATGCGGCCGCCGTGGCCGGGATTCGATCCCGCGACCTCGTGCTCAGCAGCCCAACACCATAGCCACTGAGCAACCACGGCGGGTGAAAAGCGTACTTGTAATGACCAAATCTAAACAGATCACTGTTGAATACATGTAGAGGCTTCCACGATATTACAACAGATCACAGACCATGTTTAAAATATTTCACGGCGCATGCAAGAATCAATTGCAATTTGTTATTTCTCTAATATAGGCTATGCTTTAATAACAGGCGTCGAAAGTTCGACGGGAATTCACAATAAAGCGCTTCGGTTTGTGTATTCTCGATATTTACGTGACGTCAGCATACCCGTATTACGCAAGAAAGCAAACATTCAAGCTTTGCTGAAGCGGCGACGCATTGCTGCCTTAAATTTTCTTTACCTCCTTACCATGACAGCATTCATATAAGCAAGAAAGAGTACCTAAAGCAACCATACCAACGCTGAGCCAGCACAAACCACCACAAGAGTATCAGGCCTTCTATCTCCCGTTGTAACACATTCAAGTATTCCGTCTTTCCGTCAGTCATAGAATTACGGGATAAACTGCCACGCGACGTTTTGTGCATGGAATATGTGAACGCATTTACCGCCAAGCTTGAAAAATTGTTGCATCAACAAGTGCCGCCATTGCGGGAAAAGAAAGGAAAAACAAGAAGAAAAAGAAAAAAAAAAGCCTTCATTTATGACCGATGGCTCAAAAGCACTACTCACGGAGTGTGTGTTTTTTCATGTGTAACCGCTCGCAGTTCTTCCGAAAGGTATGCGTCTAATGTGTACCCTTTACGGTTAGTCTGTACAGTTTCCGTTTTTTTTTTTTTTTTATGTTAGATTTTTTTATAATTTTTCCCCTTTTTTATGTTGTTAGTAATCTGTACTTTTTGTTATTTTTATTCCCACGCCTGTCCTGTCTCCTGAGCCTGTCAAGGCTTGCCGTATTAATAAAAATAAAATAAACGCGATAAGTAATCTTGCTTACATATTGCAAATTTCAATTACGGTTTATAGGATTGACAATTCCATGATCAGAAGCTACCGGCTGTCAATACTGCGATGGCTTGTACCTGAAAACTGTTATAGTCAAACACATTATTACATAATAGTGAGAGAGCAGGATAGGCAAGCTTCAGGCGGAACAAAAAGAAAGCAAGTTGGGCTATTTGAGTGAAAGAGAAAGTGGATCCTGTGCGTCCCACCTAATTAACGCAAAAGTGTTTGAAACAAACTCTCTTATCGTTTAAGATATACCAATCCACCTAAATTTGCCACTTAATGTGACCCGAACGATTGCCTTATATTGGACCTAACTGCATGAAAACGAACTAGATTAAACGCGTAAAGTTGAGAAAAAAAAAGTGTTACGCGTTTGTAAAACGTTAAGGCTAAAGCCTGATTGCTCGCTTCCCACACTTTCTGTCACGATTAAGCTACGTTTACGAAGAATTGTGGCAACTGTGTGCCAAGTGTGTAATCAGGCTTTCGCCTTAAGAACATATAGAACACGTCTTTGTGACGTGTGCAATCAGGCACGCACTAGGCACACCTTTACTAAGGCAGAACCGTGGAGCAGCCGTGGTTTCAGGGAAGCTTGCTCGTCTCGTGCCCCTGAGGCCCTGGTTCAATTCCCACCCAGACTGAAAATTTACCAAATTTTCTTTACAACGCCTGTAATTTACTGTGTTTACAGAAACCTACCTGAAAAATGTGACGTCAATGCGAGCATTTGTTGACGTGGTTTTAGTCCTAGCGGCGTCGGACATTTTTCGTCGTTGTCCAGTTAGGCCAAGGTCAACGCAACAAAGACACCTAAGGCTTTCGCCTTAATAATTCGCATTCTCTTTTACCGCGCGTATTGTCGAGTGCTCATGTGCTCTCACGGCATTGAAGAAATTTTTGATGTGTGTGGCGCAGCAATTGCCTGAAAACGCTATAGTATTCGGGAAATATGTGGGCCTTTATGGGTATATAATTGTTTGAGAATCGTCATTTTAGGCTGAGGAATGTAAATCGGTTCCGCCATCAGGCTCGCTATTGTTTACCGAGGACACCAGAAGCGAGGCGACACAAGAATATACCTGTACTTGAATACACCAAGTGATTGGCATGACGAAAGGAGTTCTTCACAATAAAAAGCTAACGAAAGAAACGGACCATAATGCCTCGTGCGCTCAATCCCATTTGACTTGCCTCTAAAAGAAATTGAACTTTTTATTCGTGTGTTTTTCTTTTTGCACTTTCCTTACTCTAGTTCCAGCCCATTCACGTAAGAAACACAATCTCTAAGGCATGTAAATTCATAATTCGGTTGAGTAAAGTATTATTGATTTCGTCAACCTCCGGCTGGTGTGTATGAACAGCTTTTTTGTCTCTTATGCGCCCGTTTCCCTTGTTGCTTATTGTGATCCAAATTTTTTATTTAGCTTCTGGCCAAATTTTAAAGTGTTTGGGCTGCTGTTTATTGATGGAAACTGTTTTTGTTATGGTAGCACATGCAGTTCTTGCAGGATCTCATATTGAATCTGCGGAGTTATTGTGGAACCAAGCCATGACCTGTAATAAAAATTCAGTTTTTGTGGTTGGCATTTTGTGATGCATAACTCAAACGAATATGTACGCACCAATTCATCTTTATAATTTTTAGGTTTCGACCTTTTTTTTCAATCTCTTCTATTTACGAAGTATCTTTTATTTAGTTCGGTTTAGAATTCTTTGATATAGGATAGGATAGGAATAAACTTTATATGTCCAACGGTTATGGCTGTTGGTGCCCGGGGGCTAGGCTGCCAGGGGAAGTTCCAATACGTTTACATATCTGATAGCCCTTGTTGTTAGATGGTTTCCTATTTCGTGTCCTTTGTTTTAAGTATGACGTTTTTATGCACCTAAATATTACGATATGGTTATTTCCTGCTCTATTGATGTGTACATTCCTTGTATATCTTAGGAACTTTTATGTTCCGGTCTGTTTCTTCCCTAGAGGAAAGATTATTTGCCCTTAATTATTCTATGGGATTTTTTTGTTTTTTCTTCTTAGATATATTTCAATTCTTATTAATCGCAAGAATTTGTGGCTAAAAATTATTACCTAATTTTTGTAAAGAATATTCAGTATAGTTTATAATTGTGTTACAATTGTTAAAAGCCACATGCGATCGCCCTGGTTTGGCAATGCCGCAGCCTACGTCTTTATACTACTTTCCAGAAATAATAATTTATGTTCTTCCTGGAGGTTGGTTGCATTTATAAATATCTTCAGCTAAATGCTTTTTTTTCGAAATGCAATGCCATTTCTAATAAAAATGTTTGGCATCATATAACGCGTTAAATATCTCAATTTGTTTTTGAGCTTGAAATTTATTGCTGCATGAATTGCTTATGAATTGCATTTTGCGGGAAACAATTGTATTTGCTTTTGTTATCGCTAACAAGGGATATCATCAGTATGGATATCAACTTTCTTTTTATCAAGGGTATACTTTGATACACAATTGGTGCTGCATATGCTATTAGGCGTTCCATTCCTCTTACACAAGTTTGTCTTAGCTGTTTGCCTGTTATGATTGACCGTTAAGTCGATATGTTCGTTGATAGACTACTGATGTTTCTTGAATGATAGATTTTTGTCAATAATCAGTTCAAAAACAATTGTTTATTTTTACTCACATTACTTTGTTCGTACCCAATTGGTGCACTTTATTTATGTCTTCATTGCAGTATCACACACAGTATTTTCGCTATGTTAAACTATCTTCTTTTCTTTAGTGCAGTTGTCAATGATTGTGAAAATCTAATCAGTAATCACAAGATTTCTTTTTGAGCGTCCCTTTATCCTAAGCACTGACTCATCCACACATACCTAAGTATAGACATTTCCTGGAAATTTCTGTACTAAACTTGTTTAGATCATAACGGTTCTCACCAAAGGGCTTACACTGTTGAACTTTGTGGCGACCCTTTTGTGAGGATCTTGACTTCTAGTTGTGCCTCCCTATGCGTAACTGATCTATTATTCGTTATTGCTTGTATCCATATCCTTATGAGGTATGGACCTTTGTGTTGACATAAATATTTAGTAATGCTTTTTCTGGTTTATTGTATTAAGTCTATTTTTATGTCAATAGATATTAACAGGGCTCCTTGTTTTTAAGTACTGCATGAATACTTTTTGCTCTACTTTACAGAGCCAGTTTGTTGTTTATTTTTTGTGTTTGAAGACCAAAATGACTTTTTAGTAGCAAGTTACTATAAAAATATAAGTATGCTACGTCCTTAAGGCGGATTTCTATGAATTTTTCGAAGTAATGCTAAGCTACGGTTATGTATATACAATGTGAATAACGCGTAATACATTTCATGTTTATACTTCGAGGCGAGTAAGCGTTGAAATCTTGATATCGCTCCTGTAATAGATTAAAATCTATTACGTAACTCCTGAAAGTATGAATCGCTCCTCACGAAAGCGCAAAATGTAATGCCGTGAATCTTGTGTTCATTTAGTTTAGCACTCTTCCAAGCTTCATATAAAAGAGGTTTTGTTGGAAAATTGTTGCGCGACTGGCAGTTCGAGGCACCTTGCGTCTCCACTTGATTGCGCGGAGGACATCGAAATTTCCGCCGCGTTTGGTCCAGCTGGCTTGTAGACCCACACACACTTACGGCGCTCAGTTTGCCTGGCATCCAGCGAGCCAAGCGGAACACACCTTTATTATCTTACAGCGAAGCTGTTAGCCTCTATTTGGTTGGAATATTCCGCGGCGTGCTAACACGAAAAATGACAGCTTGAAAAGGTGTGTGTGTGTTTGTGTTTCCCCGTAAGAGAATTACGTTTTCTCGTACATTCGAATTACAATCCGATGCTATCTTGTGTGTAGGTTGCGTGTAAGTCGTAATTCACGATTTTTCTGTTGTATTTCACTTCGTCGAACTTTATTAGTTCACTGACGCACTTCCGCTAGGCGGTGCGCCTACAAGAATTAGGATACATTCTGTGCTAAGGGTACCGCCACCTAGCCGCCGCGCCCACTCAGACAGACCTGAAACGGCAGCTGTAAAAGGGCCCTTTCTTTCAGCTTCCGCGTAATAGACTTATGTTTTCTCGTGTATTCGAGTAATCATCTAAAGCTATCATGTCTGAAGCTTGTGTTTAAGTAGTACTTTAAGCATATACTGACGCAGTTTGCTTTTAAACATTAATTTAGTTCAATAAGACACTTGCACTTGGCGGACGGCCTAGACCAATAAGGATGCATGCTGTTATTGATAAGTGGGATGCTATGTGTTACATCCCCGACAATGCGGCGCATTGGTATTAGTAAAATTATGAGGTAGCGTGATCGATGACGTCACCTGCGCTATGTTGGCGGGGAGACGGGAGGAGTGGACCCACTCAAAAGGCGATGCTTAACACAGAGTAAGTGACGGTATGCAGGACAAGTAGCGTGACACGCGTTTTAAGCAGTTATAGCTCGCGCATTGGTGGGAAACAATTGCGGATTACTGGCAAAAGAAAAAAAAACAGAAAACACGATGAGAAGTTCTATATTCAAATGTGGCTCCCGCAAGGTTTGATTTCAGTATCATTACTAATTGTGTTTTTATGGAAATACCAAGTAAATCTAAGAGCACGAGCATACCCATTCTTATCAGCAGCAGTACACCGTATCCACTTAGCCACCGTAGCAATGTTGCTCTGTTTACGAATACATTGACATCTGGTTGTGCCGAAAATTTTCCTGGAGCCCTGAATTATAGCTATGGCTCATCGAAGAGCCTGCTTTCATAGTTACCAGCGACTATCCATCATCGAGAACAGCGGGAGCCCGCAATTTTACCGTCTCGATCTATCTTTTCACGCACTTATTGGCTTGTCCGTCGCCATCTAGCCTCTTATACGCAAACTTGGGCAGTTAGGTATGTGCAACTGGGCAGGCGACAACGAGAGGAAACATGTGAGGAAGCGGAAACAGAATTGAGAAAGACAGCTCTTTATTTCAGTCTCTTCACAGCAACCACTGTATATCAGAACAGAACAGCTACATAGAAGTGAAAAAGTCAGCATGAAAAGCAGCGCATTGTGGAGAAAGAACTTAAAGGAACTAAACGGGACCTGAGGTTGCAATGAGTGAGGAGCGCTGATTTACAGAGAAGGGCATACGATGTTAGTTACAGTACATTGAAGAAGTCGGCTAGATAGAGGTGAAGGATTGCGCAAAAGAGCGTGTCGCTACGTTAATTCGATGCTGATTTATCGTATTAACATCAAATTTATCGTGAGAGGGGATTCTGCGGAATTCGTTTTAATACAACGCTCGTTCCGTAGTCCACAGCTGCTTCATCTGCGTCTTCATTATCGAGATAGTTTCGCACCCATGGAAAACTAACCCCAATTCACAGAGTTTTCTGACTGTGCCCTTTTCGGTGAGCTGCGGGTTATGACTTGGCAGTGCCGGGCCTATAGGCTCCAACCAATTTTTATTCGCCTTCAAATTTTCGGGTAAAGTTAACAGTGCCGCGTGCCTTCATAAATTTGAAATGCTTTCTATACTTTTTTATCATTGGCAGTGCATTTGGTGCTGTTAAACTACTGACACCTTCACCAATGCTGGATGTTCGGCTGATTTCCCCATTCGCACATTAAATCACGACTTCTATTGTGTGTTTTAGTTAGCATGAACTGGTCGCCAAACGTACCTGGTATGACCGTCATCTGATGATATTGTACGCAGGCAGAGCGAACTGACGCGTGATATATTAACTCCAGTTAAAACTTGGAAGCCGTATCAGGTACTCCTTCTGCGAAATTGAGAGGAAGACTGGCAAAAGCGCAGGGTATTTTAGTAAAATGTAATCATTGACGTCTACATCCATGTGGGGCAAAATTTTAACCTCCCGCTTCGATGATGTGTTAAGGAAGCCATTATCAACGGTCAGGGAGTGACAGCACTTTACACACCCACAGATTTCTATCAAACGAAAGTGGAAGGCAGATAACAGAAGATCCGTGGTGATCGGGTACTTATAGCGAACGCCCGGTCTGTCGGTGTGGTGTCCGGCCTATCGCTGCAGCCGTTAATGCACAGGCGCGCAAAACGAATAAAAGGCGTGCGCCGCAACCTGCGCGCGGGCTTATCTCGACCAGCCACGCACCGATGACCATGTGGCAATACACGTTGCCTCGCCCGTGGAAACTTGTCTGGTCCTTCGCATGAATCATGCAACAGTCGCAATAGTAAAATGAACAACTAAAGCTATCGCAGGCGCAGTTGTAGTTAAAAAATTTACTGAACAACTCAAGCACTTCTTAAATATTGCAGAACACAAAGCATTGTTAAATTATATCACAGGAAGTGACTCGTAGTTTAATGGCAATGAGAGATAATGCCGGATCGCTGTTAAGGGGAAGGCAAATAAACCTGTGATATCGAAACTTTAGCGCTGCGGGTCATATGCATGTAGGTAGTAGCGCCGCACAAGTAGAAAACACAGGAGCTTACCTGGATTATTCTGTGTAGGAGACTCAAATTAGGAGTAGCCAAGAGAGAACGTTTTCAGAGTGAGTCGCTTTTTTTCTTCTGGCAAAGTATTTCTATGCGTGCGGTGTAAAAAAGGAAGCGGTGTGTACTGGTGTGCCTAATTCCGAGTTCCATGGACATAGCAATTTTCTGGCACTGGCCCAAGGGCGTCGTTATATATGAAAAAAGACGACAGAGCAACTCGTATAAAGGGTGTTATAACGTCTGCAATCAGCGTGGAAATTAATCTGAAAAGGTATGAGCATTTGCTAATGAGTAGGATTTACAGCTTTCATGCAATGTTTTTTTTTTCGCTCAGCCGTCGCAGACTAAGTCGGTTAACAAGACAAAATACCAAAGAGGGCTGAATAGAGTCCTTTGAAGCGCTTATATTGTTTTACTTGTGTCGTTATACACCGTGTCATTTTCAAATGAGGCAATTTGGAGTGCGTCCGAGTGTAAGGCGAATACCACAACTTTCATCGAGAAACGCGTGCCTTAAGCAAAACACGTGAGAGACGAATCACCTTTCTTTTTTGAAAAATAGACAGCTTTCCATTGCTGCTGGGCAAATGTGTAAAGGGAGAAAGTTTGATCACGAAAGAAAACAATAGAGAAGATATGTGATATTCATACGCCAGCTTTCCTCCGAGTGTCACTATACCAACGGAACTATCGGCTACTACTTGGTAAATGTGTTACGGTAAATTATGAAATGATAAATGTATAGTACCAGTTAGGGCTAAACTTGCTATAAGTTTTTCTTCAAATTCCTGATGCAAAGTAATCATAGGACACCGAAACAGTTTTTATAAATTGTGAATGCGAAAGCAATAATGCTTTGTGCTGCTAGCGCGACACTTTTCTTCGGCTTAGTGTTGTAAAAGGGCTTCGTCCTCTTGCCGCTTCAGACGCTTTGCTTGGCGATCCACTTCAGCCTCACATTTTCGAAAGGCTTAGTGCCGTCTCCTAGTGCGTCGCGCCGCTACTCATTCTGCTACTCATTCCCTTGAAAACGAAAGCAAGATCAAGAATGTCGCTTGCTTGCCTTTGTTAACGCGTTGGCTCCCTAACAAGCTGGGTTTAGGAAAAACTAAACGTTAGATTGCATTTACGTTACTTGCACGTTGTTATTGAACTTTGTTGTTATTGCACGTTGTCACTGCACATTTGAAGACGCTTCTATCGGTGAGGGTAATTTAGGGACCATCATTATAGTTACATGCGTCGAGAAAAATGCGCTGTCCTGAGATGTGGACACACCTGAGTACTAATGCTTTGATTGTAAATTTCGAGCCGCCTTGTTTTTTATCATCTGGATAGCGTTGTGAATAGCCGGAATGTCTAGATTGCACGAAGTAAATAGCTTTATATTTTGTGATGCAAGTGGCTTGCTTAACCAAGAATGCTAACTGCTTGATTTTTGCTGGTGGCTAAGCACAGAGTCTGTTTGTGAAGAAAGCAGTGGTATTGCAGATGAATAAGGTATGGATGAGAACTGGATACTTCCTTATCATTAAGTACAAATTTACGTTTCCTGACAAAAAAACCAATATGCATGTAAAAAGAACGACTGAACACAGGTATGATGATACATTATATTCTGCTATCAGCCAGCAGTATCGCATGAAAGACATTTTGCCCAGAGTTCTTCCTCACTGGCTACCTATGGTCATGTTACTAATGCAGGCAGAATAAGCTAAACAAAAGTTTGCCGTTACTGTGTGCATCCACCCTATTTCATTCTCCGGTTCGTGTCACCTGTTTTGGCACGAGCCTTCAATTTAATGCGAACAATATTTATCACAAGTACCATCATTATGTGCCTAGAAAGTGCTATATTTTCTATCCTTTTGTTCATTCTGGCAACAGTCATTACCAAATAATGTGCGTTAAGCTGACTTATGCCTGCAAAGTATGTCCATTATGTGTTTGTCCGGTGCACTTTCATCTAGCTGTATGCGTACTGCTACCTATCATTCGTGGTTATAAGATGTCGGACACTATTAGTGGCCATCTTGGTGATCTTTATTTCGCACAGGCCATGGTTCCACTCATTAACGGAACAGTTTTTCGCTGCGCTGCCAGACTATGGGAAGAGGTGCCTCACGTCACTCTTATTTAGCGTCTTCGCGGACGCATTGCATTGCGCCTGAGAATTAAGCTGCTATCACAATATAAAGGGTGCCTATTGGTTGTCATGAGAATATTCTGAACACAAATTTTCAGAATTATGTCAGCATTAGTTATGTGATTGACGCCAGCCAATGGGGATGAACTGGTGGCAAAATTTTCCAAGTGACTCTGCTGGCAGAATATTTGCTCCCTACTTTATATTAGCCGTCCGCAGTCAGATAAGATATCGTCAAACCACCAATTTTATTCTGAGACACATGAACACTTCATTATTTATCATATTCTGGAAATGGTACCCAAAACCAGCTTAGATTAACAACATCAGCTTAACGTATGCAGGCAGTTGAGTTGCTGGATGTGAGAAAAAGAAATAATCGCGTAACTAATAGTAATGTCCAGTAAAGAAAGCTTATGCGTACTTACCTATTGATTGTATAAGTTGCGCTGTTCATTTGATGCACACAGTAACACATAAACACAAATTGTATGCGCACATTGCGTTTACATACATATGTGTGAATAAAACAGCATAACTTTTAACATGAATACATGTCGCACCAACAAGACCCCATGAAAGATGCTCTATACGGTATTCAGCTGGTCTAATTTAAATTTTATCACATGATGCAGTTACAACATTCGCCAGCGACCAATAATAATACCAATGGAAGCAAATGGCGCGGTTGCAGTAAGCAGTGTGACGTTGCCTCACTCGCAGCAGGTAGCGACTTATCTTCGTTTCTATACACAATACGAGATTTCCAAATGGGTATATTATAATGCTACATTCAGTAAATATTGGCCTTTACGGCCCTCCTAGGTGAAACGAAGCATAATGTCAGGACTAGCGAGGGGCATGCCCGCACTGATCACTGTGAATAGATCTCACCCGACCAAGTTGCTGTACAAAAACTTTATTTCTTCAGTATAAACAACTGTAAATCATGCTTTCCTTTCGGAGTGCGGTGCATGAGGTGCCTGTCTAGAACCGCAAACAAGAGCTCCTAAGCGGGGCTCACGCATTTTGGGCAAACAACACAAGCATCTTCCGCAAGGACACTTATGCTGATCCGCTATTATATTTCGGTCAATACTCAATTCGGCGTGAGTTCTTAGCCTGCAGTATTTGTATTTGAACACGAAAATTATGCACGATCAAACAAGCTAGAAAGAAGAGAGCAAACACAGTGGGGAACGGTATATAGGCTTGTTGCAATTAATCAGCCATCACTCGCGGTTCGTGCTGTTCACATTTTGCAAGACCTGTGTCGGAGTGCGTAGATATTACATATAGGCATTTTCTATTTGAATAATCGACCTATTACCGCTATCTTAGCGAAAATGGAGTTTTCAGATTACATTGTTTGTAAGAGTAAGCTGAATCATTGCTACTGGTTAATGTCCATTCAATATTCAGATGATTAGCCAGAGTAACATCACAATTATTCTCCGCTATGCTGTATTTTTCCATTATAGAAGAACATGCGGAATTATTTTCGCGCTGTTTCCGGACGCTGCATGCGAGTCGTCGCCATGGGCGAATGTTCTCCGACAGCACGACCTATGGTGGGACATACAGCCTCATATGATGTAGAACGGCATTGTTGCTGCGCTTGGAAGTATCATAAAAATTCTGTTTTGATTAAAATTTTTGGTGCCCAATATAGTTGCATGGCTCGCTTCGTCTGAATCACCACGATTATCATTGGGCTGTTGCCCTGTCTCGCATTTTGTGTTGCTGTCGACGCGTCTGTTTATGTAATATTTTGTGGTTGGTTTCTTGGCAGATTTGCACATTTCCTTCACCGTGGGTGAATGTTTTCGAAAATTGCGCACATTTTCCTGTATTTTTCGCATGCCTGTTAATGATAAGTGGTTCTTGAGGGAAAGGGAAAGGTTGGCGCTATCTTCTGCAGCCCTTGAGGGAGCACGGCTCAGCGCCAAGCCTGTTAATGAGAGCGAGGCAGATGATTCTGTTTCCCACCACACCCGCTCTTGAGCAAACGTATTTTCTGGAAGCTTATTCCGAATGATGAGCGCTGCTAAAGATAGTAGCCATCCTACCTTATATTGAAGATTATCTGTGGCTACATATGCTACCATTTCTTTGTCTTACTGGTAGAAAGTCAGTTTAAGATGCACATTTTGAAGACAATGACATGCCACTGATCATTGAGGGAAACGCATTATTCAGTAGTGATAATAAAGATGATGATGTGGCAAGGAGAGGATGAGAGCCCCGGCAGCGGGGGGGGGGGGCAGGTCACATGACCAGCAGAGGAGGAGAGGCACGCTGGGGGAGGAGGCGACCAATGAGAGGGCGCGCGCTGGGGGGAGGAGGAGAGGCGACATAAGCAGGTGTTTCTGTGCGGCGCGTCCTTTCAGATAACGCACAACGCACAGAGCTAGCGTCGACGCGGTCGGCGTTTCCCCGCATACTCGCGAAAGCGCGCCGGGTCCGTGACTGCAGCCGATGCCCCTGACGGCGGCTCGGCAAGTTTCGACCAGAGAACTGGACAGTCGTCGAGTAGCTTTGGAAGTCCTCTTTCCTCTTTGCTCCTCGCAACGTTCCAATATAACATTGCTTCCTGTTCTATATCTGTGCTTACTTGTGTTTACGCAATCGAATCGCGTGCAACACATGCACATGTAACATTCCGAACACTCAGTGTAACTAACACAGCTTCGCTCTTTGACCACCTTCACGGAGTTGAAGAGGCGGTGATTGTCTTCTCGTCTAACGTTAGTTCAATTGGGCAGACATCCATCGAGTGATCTTTTTCGCCACATAGCGTGAACAATTTTGAAGTATGTCTCATGGTTAACTTTGATGGACAACCTTGGAAATGTTCATTTCATTGACGTTCTTCGGCAAAGACTTCTTCTCGCTTGTGAAAGGTTATCAGCATCGCCTGTTGCCGGCTTCTTGTTTCAAAGCAGAAAAAGTACAGAAACATAGCCATTTATTCTAGCATGTCGGCACTAAGTCTTGTATTTGTCGAAGACAAGACGCGCTTAGTGCAACGTAGTACTTCTTCACGGAAGAAATTTCTGACATAAAAGATTTCAGAAGCACCCCGTACTCGTTTTCTTCAACGTCAAGGTTATAGAAGGTTATCACACGAGTCTGCAATTATTCATGCAAATTTGAAGCCCTTCAAAATATTCCAAGGAACAAACTTCGCGTTAGTTTAGAACGCGGCTCATGTGTTTGTTGCGAAAATGCGATTTCTGATAGAATCTTCTATTGAGAATTTCTTGAATGCTGTGTTATGACTGTCGTTGGTAGTCGACACGCCGCTGATGACCCCTTCCGCCTTAACGGGTAGGTGTCGTCGGTGGCCGACACTCCGAGCATATTTCAGTTTGCCGATATCTTTGAGATATCGCTTCGGGTGAATAGTAGACTAAAATTGAGCCCAGAATTCGGGCCATTTATAATGGCAGCCGCCAAACTTTCGCACATGTAGCTTAGGTAGCTCGACGTGTGCGCCTGCTTGACAACAGTCATTGTGAAATACGTGTGTGGATTGGGGCGTGGACAGAATGTGTTCAGCGTAGGGCTGCGTGAGGACGATAGAAACTTGATACTGTCCGACGCTTTAAACCTCCTCTTCAAGGCAATCATGCGTATCC